>NC_040011.1:31964396-32146896 GCF_000972845.2 Larimichthys crocea | reverse complement strand
TAATTAATATGTTACAGTCAAAAACAAAAATAAGATTATTATTGCAGAACTGTTCTGATTAAACTGGCAGATCTTAATCCTTTTGTGTGACCTGGCTGGAGTTCCTCCTCATGTCTCAGATGTTCATCACAGACAATTCCCTCTGAAATTATTCAGTATTTCACAAAAACGTCCTTGTCCTGTTGCTACCTGTTTATGGCTTATTGGCTAATAATACTGATAAAGACTTATTTTCATGTGGTAGTTAGAGACAAATAAAGCTGCTCCATGCCTGTCAACTTTTTTCTGTATGTTGCCTGTCTGAAGTTCAGCCCTGAGTCAGCTTGAATGTCCTTCATGACTTCTCAGTCATGGGAATTCCCTGTAGTGCTGACGATGTAGGATATCTGACACCACAACAGTTAATTGCCATTAGTCCCAGTGCTGTCATGCTTAGAGCTCTTGGTTCAGTTGTCATAAGTCAACATGAACATGAAACAGACAGAGTCTGAAAGATATTATTTTCTTTGGACCAAATGAACAGAACTTCAGGTGAGAAAGTGACCTGAGATGACCTGGGATGCTGCTTCTCCAGTCAAACAACAGTAAGTATGAGAACGTGATTCTCACTGTGAGTCTATACAAGTGAGTGCTCAGGTTTAAATCCCAGTTTTTTGAGGTGTACACACATTAATTGATTTTTACATACGTTCGACTTGCTGCAGTCGGCTTGGAGAGCTCCATCTGCTGATACATGCGTAGTTTTTGATGGTAAATATGTATATGAACTTTCAGTTCTTGAAAAATAATCAGACTTTGTTGACATTGTCATATTGCTACTTAGACCTAAGTATCCGTTGATTAGTTATTTTTAGAGACAACTGGCTCAGTTTCTTGAAGAAATTTTGTGTTTCATCCAGGAGTTAACTGACTGGCATTGAATCCCAGGTATTTATTCATATATTTGTTCAGGTCTTCAAGAAACTAAAGCAAGGCAAGCTGCTACAATAACCTTCAATGGATACTACAACAGGAAGTGTTGCAAAGAGCAAACGTGTGTGTGTGTGTGTGTGTGTGTGTGTGTGTGTGTGTGTGTTACTGCTCACACATTCATTCGTTAAAGGAAGATTATTATTTATTGTTATTTCTTTCATTTTCACTTTGTGGAAGCAGATCATTAGTAACATGAACAAACACAGAGTTACTCGGTCTGTCTTTACACTCAGAGCTGCATCGAGAAGAGTTACTACATAAAGAAAGCTGTTCTGCCTTTTCAGATGGCAGCTGGTGAGTGTGTGTGTGAGCATGTGTGTGTGTGTGTGTGTGTGTGTGTGTGTGTGTGATTTATTTTAACATGGTTCAAATATGTCTTGTCTGTTGACATATTCCTTCCTATCCTATCTTTGATAAGCACCATTAACAGTACAGTACATGTTCATCTGTTTTTTGTTTTGTTTTTTTTCTTTTAAAGGCAGGGTGGGGGTTCACTGTTTAGACAGTGGGTTGAGGGGGGAGTGGAAGTATGGACGGGGAGGGGGCTAGGGGTCGGCTGGAGTCTGGAGAGACAGACAGGGAGAGAGAGTATAAAGGATCTCATTGTTTTGAATTCCCTCAAAGGGAGAGCGAGAGGAGGGATAGGTGGGGGTGGGATGGAGGCGGTATTATGTTTCAAGTGATGTGGAGTGGTACATTTTAGTTATGGGACACCACCAGGAGGATGGAGGGGGAGAATGAAAGAGAGAGAGAGAGAGAGAGAGAGAGAGTGAGAGAGCAAGGCTTCTAAACTTCAGTTTCCAAAATAAATATTTCCCATCAAAACCTCCTCCTCTTTCACCCTCTCTCTCTCTCTCTCTCTCTCTCTCTCTCACGCACACACACACACGCCCAGCAGGCTATACTCAGGAATTCTGCTGCTTCATCATGCTTAAATCATCTTCCATATTCCTTTGTTTCTCTTTGTTCAGCCTGGCTGTCCTGTGAGAAAATGTTTGCTTGCAGACACACAGGCTCTGTATTAACATACAATGATACACTTAAAAAACCCAAAGAAAATGCAGTATAAAAAAAAAGTGTAGTAAACTTAAGATACTATGCTTAAGTTATGATTTATGAAGGCATACTGAACTGGAGAGTGTGCACATGTGGAAACTCATGCATGAGAACAGTATATAGTCAGTGAAAGTGGTGACGCTCATGCCAAAGGTAGTAAAAAAAGCCAAATGTCCTATTGGCTTCTTCACTTTAAAGCCTGAACACTGTTTATTTTTTGTTTCTGAAGCTGCAGTGTGTACAGAACGACCACGAGGTGTGAGATTTGGTGTGTTTGTCGGTTCATCCACTCAGCTCAGAGTTGATGTACGGTGTGTCTCTGTCTAGTTAAATTGTCTCTGTCAGGCCGTTAAATCCACATAGAGAGTTATGATGTGAGAACTGTTGCAAACGTGTGAGTGCTGAGTCATTACATTTATAAACAGTGCTGGAATCAGTTCTGTTCAGACTAAACTCAGAACAGTTGATGATAGTCACAAACAGTATTATGGCCATGTGATCACCTGCATGTGCATAGATTTGATTAAATCTTTATCAGCACAATAAAGCAACTCGCTGCCAGACTCCATAATTGTATAGTTATATAATAATTTCCACATTTAAAGTGAAATCATTTATTTATTATGTTGAATAGACAAAAAGTACTGAGCGCAAACAGCACTTTGGTTGTTCGGCTGGCCCACCAGTTTGGTCCTATATCTTGCCTATTGGATGAATTGCAATGCTACAATGTGTTTTGGTACAGACATTTAAATTTCCTCACCATGCATTTTCAGAACTTATTGGCCAAACTTCACTGGGCATGCATGCATTGCATTCCTACTGCGACTTAACAGAGGTCTTGGCTCATGAGTGCTGCTGTCCAGTCCAACATTTTAGATAATAACCTTGTTTCTAAAAACTCAACATAAAGACTTACATAATACAGACAAACACATATTCACATGGGTGACCTAACGCAAGTCCTTACGATGGTTTTACACTATTCCACTGACCCAGAGGTGGCAGTAATGTAGCAATGGGCCAGCAAAGGCAGGAAAGAAGAACTACAGGCTGGTACATATGCAAGAGAGGCATAGAGCCACTGGAGGGGTGCATGGATGACCAGCAGAAAAATATGGAAAACTGAAACTGAGTTCAATGAATATGATTTATGTCAGAAAATAAACAAGAGTTTGCTGATGCTATGATGCTTCTCTATTTCACTGATATAAAACTTTGGTCCTTTTTTATTAGTTGTTGCTCCTATCATTTGTTAAAATTGATGGGATTAGAAATTGGGTTTGCAAAGGAACAAATGCATTCAACATGTTCAGAGTGAATGTGAACATAATATTTGTTTATTAGGGTTAAAATACTGCACAGGGCATCTTTAAAGTCACCTGACTTCCACACACAGTTGATGAGCTGAGTATCAGCTTCAGACTCAGTGGGTGGATTAGACTAGCTGTTTCTCATTGCTTCCAAATAAATGTTAAGCTGCTGGACCTATCTGTGCTGAACACACCGAGATGAAAGTGATGTTCATTTTCTGGTCCGCTTTTTATACAATGGTGATTTCCCAAAAGAGTTACAAAAGCATTTCACTAAATACAGTATGTATCCTGAGCTCCCCTGAGCGCTGTGAACTGTCAATGGTTCTAATGGAACATGTTTAGGCAACAGCCAAAAAGCCATTGCCTCACAGAATTGTTACCACATGCCATCCACTTAGCAACCACATGGCACCCAGAATGGTCCCCAAATATTGGCCATTAATGAATGATTTTGTGTGTGTGTGTGTGTGTGTGTGTGTGTGTGTGTGTGTGTGTGTGCAGCTAATGACTAATGACTTTAATGACTATAAAGCACAGACAGCCATGGGAGAATACACGCAGAATGTCCAATGGGCCATGACACGTTTTTTTTTTTTTTTAGTTTGCACTATTAAAAGAGCCTTGAATCATGTGTCCAGCTGGTAGACACACACTGTCTTTGTGTCACACCACACACACACAGTGAGAGACACACCTGTGTGTGAATGAATCACATCACCAAGGTCAACCCCTTCACTCTTCTCACGAACACACACACACACACACACACACAGTACCCTCTGCTGCTCCATGACCCCATGCATTCATAGGTCTCATTGTGGGCTAGAGATGTGCTTGTGGCTGTGTGTGTGTGTGTGATGGGGGTGGGGCCCGCATTAACCTCTGCACCCTCATCCTGATGTCCTGCCTTATCATCAGCCATATGTTGCTAAGAAGAGAACTGGGACCCAGAAGAAGAATGATATGATATTTTTAAAGATGTCAGTCTTTTACATTTATTTTTTTTATGTTTCCAAGACACTCGGCTTGACATTTCAACACAAGTGATAAAGGAAGTGCAAAATACACTGACATGCATAAATAAAAAAAGACATTATAAGAACTGTAAAATCATTGTGGGTAACAATAATCAATATTAAACTAACCAGTAACATTCTAAGAGTAAGAGTTGGCAACACTTTTTTTCATACAAATTCTATCATGACCTCATGAAACATAATTGATTATTACATATTCAAAGTGTATAAAACAGCATTTTGCTGCTCATATATCCATCCATTATCTGTAACTTCTCATCCTCATCAGGTCATGGTGACTTTGAGCAAGAGGTGGGGTACACTCTGGACAAGTCACTAGCTTATGACAGGGGACATAGAGACAAACAACCATTCACACTCACATTCACACCTACAGACAATTTAGAGTCACCAGTTAACCTGTTAAGGTGCATGTCTTTGGACTATGGGAGAAAGCTGGAGTACCCGGAGAGAACCCACACAGACACGGGGAGAACATGCAAACAGTTCTCAAAGCAAAAGTGCTCACCACTGCACAGCTGTGCTGCTGCTCATGTGTTAATCCATCAGTTCTTCATTGTACTTACTTTACTTGTCAACTCACCACGCTTTTACACTGTTTGTCTGTCTGTCAGCTAAGATGAATCAACTGACACTACTCTGTGTTACGGGAAAGACTGTGGTCAGTTAGCAGGATGAAGAATGTGAACCACAGCCTCTGATGCTTTGTGGACCATCGATGCCCGCCTCCTCCCATGGAGGTTTTGTGGTGCATCGATGCTATTTCCGCCTTTGCTTGATCTTTCATGTTGTGATGCAGTCAAAAAAAAATATATACTGCACTGTTTCCTGCATCATAATTTGGGCCATAAAAAGGAACAGATTCACATATTTCCTCACACCAGAAGCTTTGCTGTTTGGAGATGATGTGACTAACTATGACCCATCGGCAAGGTGTACTTTAAAGACTGTTTAAGGGAGTTTGGTGCCGTGGCTTTGAAAACTGGATTATTTGAGAGGCTGCAGTAATTTGCAAATTACTTCAGTGTGTTTACTCGTTGACAATGGATGTGTGTAATGGCGGTGAGCACGAGTGCGCTTATACATTAACCCTTACAGAAAATTCAGCTGTTCTCTTCAGGTTTTTCTGGGTCGAGACCACTTGTGTTGTTGTGGGTCAAGATGTAGTTGAAGTTGATTTTCTCTGAGGGAGGATGGAGAGAGAGGAAAGAGAGGAAACGCAGGAGAGAGAGGAAGAGAGAGAGACGGAGCTGTGAGGCTCCAGATGAGACTGATTTCCTCAAGAGGAAGAGTGAGGGAGGTGCTGTACTGTGTGTGTGTGTGTGTGTGTGTGTGTGTGATGTGGTATGCTGTTATGCCTGTGATGTGGTTCATTTTCATCTGCATACATTCCTGTGTGTCTATATATGTGTGTGTGTGTGTGTGTGAGAGAGAGAGAGAGAGAGAGAGAGAGTTGGTGGCCTGTGTGTGCATACATATGGCTATTTAGTTATTATGTGCCTAATTTGAATGTCCTGTGTTGGTGGCCTTGCTTTGAAACCCCCCCCACACACACACACACACACACACACACAACTGCTCCAAGGTTCTTGCCAAGCCGACAGCCCGTTGGCGGGAGGGGCGGGGTCTGCCACTAAAAGAAAAAAATTAAGGAAGTGGGAAAAAGAAGAAAACGGAATGTGAAAAGACAGTTGGGGGGAGGTGGCTGAGGATAGAGGCCAAATGGAGTAGAATGAATGCTGCAGCAAACACACACACACACACACACACACACACACACACACCCACACACAGAGCAGGCTGATTGCCGAGCTGATTAGCTGAGGTGCTGCTCAGACTGAAAAAGAACAAAGAGTGTATCCTCCAGTTAACACAGGGAGACAGATACACAGACTCCATGTTGAACTTTATTAAACATCTCATTAAACATACATCAGTCAGTGTCGTCCACCTCTGATATGATGACTCTGATGGATTGACAGCTCATAAGCACTGCACTGGCTTTGGGGTTATAGGATATAGGTTATAGGAGTCATATGTTACGTGCCATTTATGTCAGTTTTAAACTGAATCTGAATCTTGTTGTTGCACTTCGTGGAACAAACATTTTCTTTCTGGGAAGTCTCTGGGAAGAGTATAGAGTATAGAGTGTTTGTACCTCCAAGTGGACGACCTGAGCCGGTCCACTGATCAGAAGATCGGCGGTTCGATCCCCTCCAGTCTGCATGTCGAAGTGTCCTTGGGCAAGATACTGAATCCCAAATTGCTCCTGAAGGCTGTGCCATCGGTGTGTTAATGTGTAATGTGTGAGATATGTCCTGAAAAGAGTGGTCGGAAAGGCGCTATATAAGTACAGTCCATTTACATGAAGTCAGCATGATTCAGGACATTGACAGACATTTATATAAGTATATAAGTAGTAAACCTCTAGCATGAAACATGGATGTAAACAATATAAATGTAAATGTTTTTATGCTTGTTTTTAAGCTTCTGCCTTTAAATATATCAAACATAAATGTTTGAATCGGAGGAATTTCCTGGAAGCTTCTCTGCTCATCAACGACCACAGTGTGGAAAAATGTGACATCATTTCCAAACATGCATGCTGTGCATAGTTATTACAGAGTTTAAGTGGTCTGAAAGTCTGTTTCAGCCTGAATATGGCGAAACATAAACACACTAAATGTCAGCAGAGCTTTGTGTTTTCGCCTGCTTTCTTTTCATGTCTGCTGCTTTCAAATGAGATGAGAGGGGCTCGTGTGATTGGTCAGTCACTAAACCCGTTCCAACTCCACCTGCTCATTCAGTATTCCTCCTACTAATATGTCATGTGTTCATCATTTCTTCCATATTGCTGCAAGCTGTGTCTGGTTTGTGAAGCCATCAGTGTTCATCAAAATCATTTAAAACAAAGTCCCACACTCTCTGTTTAGAGTTTGTAGAATGAAGCAGGAAGTTCCATTCAGCAACTTTGTTAAAGACATTCAAACCCTCAGCTCTGTCACGACATTATTGCATGCGAGCTTCATGCTGCATCTTCACTTCATACGACTATAAACTGTACTGATGACTGGAGAGCAGTGCATGTGCTGAAACAAAAGCTGCAAGCACAGAGACTTTCCTAAAGCACTGCATTAGGTCATTAGGAAACTGTCCAACTCCTTCTAAAATAATGTATTCAGATGAGCGGACTTTATGATTTAAACAGATTAGTCACTCCTAAATGCTTAATAACAGAAAACACCTTAAACAAGTTTCACTGATTTCACTATTTGATTTTCCTGAAACTTTAAGCGAGAGAGGAGAAGGTAAAAATTAGGTCAATATTGTTTTTTTTCTTCCTGGTTTGATGTAGAGAAAGTAGGGTGATTTCCAAACAGGCTCCACATCAATATTCATCCCAATAAGTCGCCCACTTTCATCTTTTTACATTTTCGATTCTCGTTCATTTCCATCACCACCGGCCCCCCTCAGTACTTTTTGAGGCATTCTGTATAATGTCTTAAAATCCAGGCGATGAGGTGGGCCACAGCAGAATACAAACTACTTGAGCTCCCAGTGTATCCTCGAACTATGCGGTAAAATTACTTTGCTTCCAGAAAAGAAAGAAAAAACTGTTCATTGTACGCTTAAACTCTCCTCTTGATAATGCAGATGGAAGAAAAATGCTCTGGGTTCGGTTATTGACAAAGGTAATGTGTGATCTCCCTGAGGAAGCTGTTAAAATGTTAATGCTGACGAGGGGGAAATACAATAACACTGAATTGTGTGTGTCTTGCAGGCAGCTTCAATCAGAGAGTGATAGATACTGGCTAATTTGGGAGAAAGTTAGGTGAGAGGTATTCTGCTCCGTAAGCTTTAATGGTTTGAGAAACGCATTTCTCTTTTCTTTCTCTATCTAATGTCTATCTATCCCCTGTGTCGCTCCTCTTTGCTCTATTCTTAATTAAAGGAGGAGGCTCTCTTAATCTCTGCACACTAATGACCTGCAGGAGGCTTTACCTCACACAAAGAGCTCTGAGAAAGAAAGGCGCAGACAGAGCGAGAGGGTCGAATCAGTGTCAGCGTACAAGTGTCTTTGTCTGAAAGTGTGTCTGCAGAGTGGGCGACGCTGTGTGCAACTCATGAGAATGTGTGTGTTAGGGTTTAACTATGTTAAACCCCCAGCCCCGGTCTGGTGGAGGAAGGGCTAAGGGGTCAGGGGTCACCTGTGGCCTGACAAAAGGGACCTGAGGCCCCCACAAAAAGCCATGCGCCTGGGAGTGGGGGCTGGGAGGAGAAGACTTATTACCATCAGCCCTCGCCTGGCCTTTAACAATGACGGATCAGCATCTGTACATCCCGACACACTGACACTTATCCCTCAGCGGGAGGGACACCACGACAGAAAGCACCAGAGGGAGAAGAGGGGGGGGTGGGTGGCGGACATCTGTAGATATGTAACAGCATGTTGAGCAGTGCCTGCTGTCAAGAATCAGCAGATCGGCTGATTTAGACTGCTGTCCATCTGCATCTCATTGCAGCTTTTCATTGAGACCAACTGGAAAAAATAACCTTAGAGTGAAGAGTGAGCGCTCCACGTACCAGCAGATGAACAGGTGCAGAGTGCAGAGCTCAGCCTTTGTCAGCCTGGACCTGCACTTCTGCCTGTTCTGCACAGCGATTCTACACAGGATGTGATGTATTGAATTAAGAAAGTTGAATGGTAACATGATTCAATATAGCCTTTTAGGTATTAAATAAATTATGGAGTTGAATTGGTGGATAATTCCATTTTTCTTGGGTATGAAAGCTCCATAGAAACAGAAGTTTGACAAAATAATCTCATTTTGAGGTCTTCTCACAACCTTTCAGGTTTCCAACCACCTCTCATGGTCTTGATCAACAAATATTATTAAGAGTATTTTCCAGGTGATTAAATCTCAACTTGTACTTTGCAGGTCTTAACAAAAGACTTTTTATGTGAGTGAAAGCTCTGGAAAGACCAAGTCTTTTTTTAAATCTTCATTTCCTCCCGGTATGATACTGTTATACCCAATGAAGTAATGTCCCAATACTAGTAAGCATCAAAACAAGATTGATCTGATCAGATTAATCAAACTATGAATATATGTAGATGAGATACAACAGAATAAAGCTTTAACAGCATGAGGGTTGAGAGGCATCCAGCAAATGTTGACTTGGTGCATTGTTATTGTCACGGCCATGGTTAAATTAGCTTGAGACAGATGTCATTATGTAAAAGATCTACAACAGATGACTGGAGGTTCTTGGCTTCACTCAGACGTCCATAAGAACTCCTTTAAGGTCTGATGGGATGAATGCAGAGCTGTCTGGACGGCTATTTGTCTTGGCTTCTAATTCTTATACTAAAAAAAAAAAACAAAGTGTCAGATTTATCCCCTATTGATTCACCATACTATTTTATACCTGCAAGGAAAATTGATAATCAAGAGGTTGCTTATTAGTCCGGTGGACCCGACTGAATTTATGAATCCAAATTTAAATCTCAAACCAAAAATGGAGTTTACACAGTGAAGGCTGTTCGAAGTTGTTTGGATTTAGTGAGATGCTGGGTGGAAAGTCCATTACCAGCTGCAGAAACAGAACTCACTGTTCTTATATTGTATTTGAATATTTACACAGTTTTAGATGTTTGTTTTTAGTTTAGTTTTGCAAAATATATTCTTATCTTCTATCTTAGTGTTTGGTCTGACACAATTTTGTCAAATTTCGCAATTATGCAAGTGTGAGGAGTTCCCCAAGCTTCAATCTTTCCAAATGACATAACACCAATGGCCATAGATATTTGCAAGTGTATTGAACCAATGGATGATACTTCACCTTAAGACAAGATGAAATATGTACAATGGTAATATTTGTCTGTGTATTTGTGACATTCACTCATTCAATTATTTGTGTCAAGCATTTTTTTTCTTGCAGCTCAGTTGTTTGCTATGAATGCTATAAATTGGTGTAACGCACATTTTTATAACTCTGCAAAAGCAATATGGATAAAGGTGCATAACAATTTAGAAATGAGGGAGTCTATGAAGTCCCAATACACAGATGAAGTCAAAGGCATCTGAATAAATGAGGTAAATCCTTGCAGAGGCCAAATGAACGTTGCCTGCCAGTCCAGAAGTACATTTGTCAGTTTTAATTATCAAAATGATTTCTCGTTCAGCCTCACAGACCTGAAACAATGTTCCAATATGTTTGACATGAGCACTCGGGGACTCCATCCCTATAGCCTCCATGAAGCTATGTATAATGAATGTGGTGGACCAAGTGGAGTGCAGCTACTTCCCTTTATTGCACCTCTGCCCATTTCTCACTCTGAAAACACTATTACTTGGAGGGAAAAGCAAGGGAGTGAGGAAGAGTAGATTAGAAATGAAAGCAGTAGATGAAGGGTGGGTGGGGGTGGGGGGTCCTTTAGGCAAGCCTGATGAATAAGGTCTCGTGACTGATGACTGGGGCTTTCTCATGGAAATCAGCGCTGGAAAAGTAATTAGGGAGCTCTTTCATTAGCTTAAACACAGCTAGGCAAAGAGATGCTTCTGGTGCATCCCTCCCTCTCTCTCTCCTCAGCTTGCCCACCAAAGAATCCCTCTTGGGAGTATTGGATTTGTTTAGGCCTTAAGTTTTCATTAACAAACCCACTGGGATGAATGTGGAAGAAGAAGAAGAAGAAGAAGAAGAAGAAGAAGAAGAGCGTCATGGAGAACTGAGGAGAAAGAGAGCACACAACACACCGAATCAGATCATTATGGTGTTTTCTCCAAGTTATTTTTATCCCATGCAAGGCTCTGATTTAAATTAATAGTCAATTAGCCCAACTATTAACATGCATGCCAGAACTCACTCCTGTAAGAAGCTCAGGGGAAAAAATGCCCCTCAGTCGTCTGACATTTTAACTTTTCCTCACGCAAATCATCTCCCTCTCCTTCCACTACCCCCACCTTTCTTTTTCTTTTTTTTTTTTTTTGAATGTACATGTTGAGTTGCACATGAATGATTCATGAAGGAGCATGCTGCTAAGTGTTTGCGACTCTTAATGTGAGTCAGTAGCTGCTTTTAATGTGTCCCTCCTCATCAACACACACAGGTACTGGCCCTTGGTGTAGCGCTGGCTCTGGCCCACATTTCAGCCATGCGATTTCACACAAAATCTGCACGCACACACTCTGCAGGCCCCTGTCGCTATGCCCCGCGGCAGCCTGTACACTTCCCTCAGTAGCCGGGAGTGGGTCTGTCTGGAGAACATGAGCTCGGTAGATGCCAGGAGACTCTTTAGCTGTCAGAAAATCTTGTTTACTTTTCATTTTTACACCGCGCCACAGCCCCACTCTGGGGCTTTCTCATCCCTGCTACACTTCCAAAAAACTTGTACCGCCTGCACTTATGCTTTTCCCCTGTCTATTTCTCTTAGCGACTCAAAACCAACTGGTGAATTTAAGAGCCGACTCCAACAAATATACACAGTTGTTTCTACAAGCACAACTCTGTCATGTTTTAGGAAAGAAATGGCTTTTTGCTGGTGTTTGGCTGAGAGTACACCACATGAGACTCACTGTTGGTGTTTGACTGAAGAGATTCTCTTAGATTATATGACTTCAGTCCTGAATTTCCTTCCAAACCTTGCCTCTACTGGAGGTCAAACAAAGCTCAGGATCATGCCGAGGTCATTAGCTAGTTAAACGCTAAAGCCTTTAAGGTTCACCAGATGAGGCCCAAGCAGTTTCCTCCCCAGGTCCAACCTGGAATGTGTTTAGATAAAGCACATGGGTCTGAGAATCATTAGGATAGGTCTAGTTATGGGCCGTGTAATAAGTACACTCTTTAGTATGTCCTTCCCCTTGGGCCACCATGATAAACACAATTGCTGTTTTCACTGTCTGGACCTTTTAATTAAGGTCATAAAGCAAGATCCTGAATTGACAACAAATAGCACTAGATTGCCTGAAATAGCTGGTTACTGTGAAACTCTATAGAGAATGTTGGCGTCTGTGTGGGGTACTGTAGCAGACCATTATGAACAAAGCTCTGTGGTGCACCCAATTACTCATTGGGAGATTTGTTTGCCTGTAAAGTTGGTAAATTGATAGCTCATAATGAAAAACTAATCTGATGAGTAGCCTCCACTTTACAGTTGGTATGGTGTCTAATTGCAATATAACAGCACTTAAAAAATCGTTAAAATTGAAAATATGATTGTTATAGCAACAGCTTATTAGTTCTGTTGTAATGAATTAGATACTTGCTAATTACATTTGTGCAAGAAGTAATCTGTTTACAGTTTAATAACCAGTTGTCCCTGCAATGCCGGGCTGATAAAATATCAACAGTGGTGGGGAATTGCACACAAAAGGGCAACAAAGTGAATTTTCAACCGAAGATTAAAACAGAATAAAAACAGGTCTCAGGCCCTGATGTGGACAACTTCGAAATCCAAATCACAACAGAGGGAGTCTGTCTAGCCTGCTGCGAAAGCTGATCCTGGGATCTATAAGAGTTTCCACGCAAGTGGCCCCAAAATTAAGAACACGTGGCGCTCTGGTCAGAAAGATTCTACCCCCACTCTAAAAATGAAAAAGAGAGAAAGAAAGGGCAGCGCCTGCCTCACATCTGCCAAGACAAACAGAAAAGAAGAAGCGGGGGCTGGTGGGCGGCTGCGGGTAGTAAATCTTTAGTCTAATGAATGAGCACTGCCGAAAATATGTCACCCATTGGCCCTGCACGTGGTAAACATTCAACTCAAGCCACATAGGAGGCCTTTGTTCGCTCTGCTCTCCCCCTCCGACACCCAGAAAAACTCCTTACTTGCTGCTGTCCTCCCTCTATTGTCCTGCAAGCATGCGTCACCCACAACTCTGAGACAGTTTGAAAAAAAAAAAAAAGCCTAATGAATTGACACTCTCCCGTTTTTTGGGCAAACTATATTTTATGACTGACACCAAAGCAAACAATGAGACAAAGTTTGCTACTGTGTGTAGGGTAGATGAGCAGTTTGAAATGGAACCAAAATTAGACAAAAAGAAGGTGTTCGCTTAACATCTGGCAGATAGTCCTCAGAACTACCCTTTTGAAGCTAGAGAAAGAGGTAAAAAGAGGGGTGGGGTAGAATGAATACAGGTGGATTGATACAAAAAGATAGCATTTGAAGGTTTAGCGCATATTACACTGTGACAACAACTGGCTAGATGCTATTCTGCCAGTCCAAAGATATGAAAAGAGGGCGTAGTCCCAGAGAGGCTATTGTGCAACTTCAAAAACAAGTGATCAGGTATCAGGGCAGCATATGCCAGACGTGTGTCCGTCAGAGAGGCAGGCTTTGGCTCTGTCATAACATGACTGCAGGGAAGGACCTGCTGTAAAAGTGCCTGTGATCATCCTAAACTGTTCGTACATGTAACATAAAACTACTGCAAGTCTTTTGAGGTGAACCAGAGAAGTCAATTAGCCTTTGTGGCAGAGAAAACCTACCGGCAGAGTCCTCGCAGATGGATACCTTTGTGGTGTTTGTCAGCACTGCTCTAATTTACAGAGCAGGGTCGATGACAACTTGCTGCTTGCAGAGAGTATCGACGAGATGTTCCTGATTTTTGAAGCTCATGAATATTTCATGAGTTGTGAAACAACTTCAACAAGAGCCTAGTTTAAAATCTGTAACTTCTGAGCTCAGGCTACAAATGCATCTTTGCACAAGTCCCTCTATAGAAATGAAAAGAATTTCTTTTTCTTTTCAGGGCAAATCATCCCTGCACATTCAGACCTTTTTACACTGTGTGGTTTCTTTGTAAGAGCTGCTCTTCAAAGCGAAACAGGACATTTAAAAGCTTCTTTTCAAAACTCGGAGAAAGTCAACAAGGTAAATGGTGGCGGTGCACAGCACATACCTAACAAGACAAGGGTCTTGTATACAGCTCGAAAACCCCATTACCAAGTCAAGGAGCTCCTTCAATACCTCCAAATGTGAATGAAGTCCTGGGGGGCAGTTAACAAGACTGCACCCCAGGTAGGAGCAGGGGCTTTATGGATGGGCTGGCAATCCCAGCAAAGACAATCAGAGCTGATCAGAGACGAGAGCAGAGCAAACAAGCTTTTCTGCTGCAGAGAAAGGCTAACAGGCTTTACAGCATGTGAGGAACCCAGCATGAACACTCCCACATGTGATGTAAACAATGCAGTAATTACAACTTTTCCTGAATTTACATGAAGAATCCATCTGTTACTTTGTTATTGTTTTTTTCTTTTGTCATGTGACACAAGCCAGAAGTATTTAATAATACACAATACAAAAATGATGTTGATGCCAATGCTGAATACTATTCAAACTGTACAGATAGAACAATCTACCTGATGTAAAGTTGTTTATAGATACTATTGCATTGTTGGCTGTTGGACATCTTTGTAATATTGATGTTCTGTCACGCAGACTCTCTTACTCAGAACACCCCAAAAATATAGGGCATATGGAAAATAAAGAAATATTTGATGTCAGTGTTGAGGTAAAGATTTTTCAAGAGATTCAAGATTACCTTTAAGTGTTGAAAAATTCAATTACAAATTACCTTCATCATAATTCTAAAGGTGTATGATAGCTCTTTGCAGTAATACATAAAATCAGTGCAGTGTGCAAATGTTCTGGTGTAACTGATAGCAACCATGTGCTTAAAACAGTCAATAAATAGCACAACTCTATTTGTCTTTGTCTGACTCCATAGGCGTCAAGACTCAACACCTTGAATACATCATAAGGGCATCATCTCAATATTTTTCCTATAGGGAAAACAGATTAAGATACATTCAGCGGCTAACATGTAATTGAGCTCCATTTTGGTTGGTGTGTCGATATCTAGGTGGATCCAAGCAGCACATTTCTTCATGGAGCCTGCCTGGTGCACAGGGGAACCATCACACTGCAAACATAACAGCCAAACACAAACTGTTGACACAAAGTTGGAAGCACATTGTTGTCTAAAATCTCATTGCATGCTGGATTATTTACATTTACCTTCATTAGACCTACAGAGCCGAGTCTAACATTAACCTAAAGTATTTGAACAGAATTGTGCTTGTGCTGTTGTTGTTAGTTTTCCTGTGGATACCTGGAAATGTAGATGACATGAAATCATGTTGTGCTAGCTTCTACACTGCAACAAAGGAGTTTGATTCAAAGGCACTGACGCCAGAATGTGACGTCTCTCTAATCAAAGTGCACCAAAGTTTAACAGTTACCCACTGAGAAATGGAGAAGAGACAGATTCAAATTTGCTGCTTGCATGATTGCAGATCTGTCACCATACTCTCTGTCTTCTTTCTTTTTGTTTAATTTTGCAACATCTTCTCTTCATTGTCACAACTGAGCAAAAAAACACTTTTCCTCTGAGACAGAACTTTTCAGAAATGTGGGAAGTTGGTGTCTGTTGTAAACATTGCAGGCTGAGGATGCAGCAAAAAAAGTTAAACTTTGCAAGATTTCATCACAGAATAACTGCTGAGATACAGTGAACACACACACATCCACATACATATTGAAGAGACATAACTTAAAATAATAGCTCAACACTTAAATATGCATATTTTGTTCAGAGTGAGACAAAAAATGAGAAGTAAAATATCAGTCTCATGTAGCAGTGGTTACTATGAAGCAGATCGGGGATGTGATAAGCTTAACTTAGCATAGCAACAGGACTGGAAGCAATGAGAAACAGCTAGCATAGCTCTGCCCAAATTTAAAGGACCAATGTGCTAGATTCAGTGGCATCTAGCGGTGTAGTTGTCGATTGCGGCAGCCTCACTTCACCCTCCTTATTAGCATGAAGGAGAAACTCTAGAAACGTGGCGGTTCAACATGGAGATAAGGATTCTTATTTTTAGGTGATTATACGCGAATGAAAACAGTTCACTAACTCTATGACAATGACAAATCAGGGAGAGTAATATGATATATATGTATATATATAATATAATATATAATATAATATATATATATATAATATATATATATATATATATATACAAAGTTTCATTCAATATATTCAAAGGTTTAATTTCCTTAACGGCATGCCATAATATATATATATATATATATATATATATATATATATAGAGAGAGAGAGAGAGAGAGAGAGAGAGAGACAGAGAGAGAGAGGGAGAGGGAGAGGGAGAGAGAGAGATTTCTGTTTACTTACAAAAATGTGGAAAGACATCTGAACATTTTATTTGTAGTGTTGTTGTGTAATTGTGGTAATTTATGTTTTCCTTGTCCTATCACATGACTGATTGATGGAATTGAATACACTATTTTGCCAAAAGTGGAAAATTTGGTCTGGATCTGTTTTTAATATTTTGGGCTCAGTGCCTCAGCTCCAATGAAGATAAATCTTCTTACAGTGTAAAAAGAAGTTTTAGACAGTTAGTGTTCCTCCAACTTTGTGTCTTTGGATTTTTCCTTTGCCTTCTTCAACATAACAATGTTGGTTTTCCCAGTTTGCTGTGGGAGAACTTGACTGTCCTTCACAGAGCTCTGACCCCAACAACATCCATCACCTGTGGGATGAACCGGAAGACAGACTGTGTGCTCAGCTTAATCATTCCACATCAATGTTGAATATTACTATTGCTTACTATTGCCTTTGGTGGGTGCAATGTTTTGGTGTCCACATATTGGCTGTGTATCAATGCTTTGACCTGCAGGGTTGGAATTTTGCTTTAATACCGTGCCAGAAATAATTTTTTGTAACAGCTTGACTTTAGACTGATTCACACTTTATACTGTAACAAACTGCACTTGAAGCGATGATCAGCTGGTGATGTGTCACATTTAAATGTAGGCCTTGTGATGTGTCATCTCTGGCCAGGCTTGGTGGGTGGAGGAGAAGATCCTGACTCCCCTCTCGCTGAGCCCAAATCCCTTCCGTCTCGCGCGAGCTAACAGCATGGTAATGATATGGTGGCAGATGCTCGCGTGCCTTTACAATCCTCCCAACTCCCCCGACGCACGCCGAGACACCCCTTCTGCCTGATAAAGACAGAATATCTACATACAGGGATCAAACATTAATTCAGAACTAGTGATTTTAACAAGGCTGTTATTGAAAATTATTGTATTGCTGCTATCTTTGCTAGTAACATTACTGCCTTAACCCTTTCCTGGCAGGATATCTGAAATGGAAATAAGAAGAATCAGACAGAGTGGTGGAAATGGACAGAGCACATACTTCCCCATGTTCTAAAATAAGTGCAAACACCACATAAACCCCACCAACACTTCCTCCATCCCCCAATATCCCTGGTGTGCACACTGATTCTCTGGGGGAGGGGTGATGGTTTGGGAGAGTTGCCCCATGCCTCTCTCCACCTGCTATGCAGCCTTTGTCATTTGAATCTCCTGCTTCATTTCAATGACAAAGTTGCTGAGCCCTTTACCCTGCAACCTCCAAACTCCTTTTAGTAATTTTATGGTCCCCAAGGGCAGAAATGCTGCATCCACCCCATCACCCACCTCACTCATCCTCCCTCTAACTGGCCATATGAATGGTCTGGGATGACGGAATCACCCTTCTGGCTTCTCTGTGAAGAGGAACCAAAGTTAAACATGACTCTGAACACTGAATGTACTGACAATTGAATGTGATTGCATCTTCAGATCATTATTATCGCCACCAGTTAGCCAAAGTTTCTGATTGATATGAGTCTTTAATTGAAATCTTGATATCTGACAGTGAGGATGTAAAAGAATTAGGTTATGTTAGTATCACACACAGTGCAGTCCCCTGTTGCAGCTCTGCGGCAGAGGCTCTGTTGGGATTAAAGAAACTTCTTGGCTGAAATCTTTGTAACGTGTCAAGCTTTTATTTTCTTTTTTCTTTTCCAGCAGAAATGTGATTTGAGCGCATTCTCGACTCCAGTAATGCCATTACTCACCGCACCGTCAGCTCCTCACCAGGGGGGTTGTAGCACTATATGTGCAGGAGCAACTGTCTGTGGCTAACGTTGTTATATGTTACGGGATTCTTTCGTCCACGGTTTATGCTTTTGTAGACATGCCGTGGTACCATGTTACCATGTCTGCTACCATGAGAGACACCAGTGTTTTTGCTGCGCATTGAGAGAGCTTTGCACCGTGTGTAATGGTTCTGTTAATGCGTGATCAGCTGGATAAAACTATGATTTTACCACTTATAAGCATTAAAGGAAACAAAATACATTTAGGTCTGTAAAGCAACCTTTGATTCTTACAGTAGCATGAATTATAGTGAGTGTGTCCAAATTTGATCTTGTTGCATGAAAATCCTCTAAATTAATTTCATTTTATTGTAAAAGCCAAAAACATTCAGTTATTAATCTCTCCCGTCTGTTTTCTCCAGTTTTAGATGAACTGTCATCTCAACACTCAAAAAAAGTCAGTAAAATGTTTTATTTTGGATTTTCCATTTTTCTCATGTGATCTGCTCATATTTTCTGTCAGTTTAATTTTCCAACATGAAGCTTTTAATACTGTTCTCCACTGTGTTATCCATTATTGCCAAAAATGTAGCCAAGTGAAAAAATGTATCTGAAAATTCAGATAAATTTAAAAAATAAAATAATCAGTATTAAAACACACCCGCCGTGTGTCCATCTTTAATTGTAGAATGACCTTGTGTCTGCAGTGATAGCTGTGGTGCTGAATGGAGTTCAGTTTTTGATGCATGGACTCCAGCAATGATTAACTAATACAAAGTTAGGGCATGAAAGGTCTCCTGGACCATGACCAACAGCCAAGTCAACAAGCTGACTTATTTGGCTGTATCACTTGAAGAATTTTGTGTGTTGCATGGCGCCCTGTGAGCCATACTTAAATATATTCTGAGCAATGTTATGGTTATTAGAATATAATATTCAGTCAGATGGCTGTTAGCTATCACACACATTAGCTTTAGTAAGAATATTATAGAGAATTTCAGAGTGGTCACTGTGGTCATAGACTGTGATGGACATGGTAAGCTAACGCTAAATGTTCGCAGTCGTTCATAATAACACGAAACAAGCATCTTTAAATTCTGGACTGAATCGACATTTTGCCCTTGTCGAGTCACTCAACATCCATCCATGTGTGTGCGTGTGTGTGACGGCTCACAGAGCCGATGTCCATGTGTTTGCTCAGAGACAGATGGCGGTGCGGAGAGCCTGTTCCCACGGGTCACACATAGGAATTTAAAATGCAGATAAAATCCATCACAGAGACACATCCTCTCAAAGATGCCGGGCCCAGATAATTTGCTCTGTTGAAACCAATCAGCGCACCAGTTATCAGATATGGCTCGCACTCCAAATGAAACTTATTGAGAATATAAGTCTGCTCAGCGCAACTCATTACTTTCCGAATGATTTGGGGAAAATGGAATCTGGGGAGCCTTTAGAATGGGCTTCTGCTGGCTTACTGGAGACTGTGACACTCTGATGAGGATGTACTATACAAATGTTCACTTTGATGTGGACACATTTAAGAGCGGAGAACGGATTAATAAATGTCATAAAAAGACCAGCCTCTTTGATCTTTATGCCCCTTTTTGCTTCACTGAAACATATCAGCAGCTATGACACATTCAAATAAAGGCAATCCAAAGTGCACCGAATGCTTCTCATTATTACTGAACAGTAAAGTTCTCTGCAGCAATATGGGCAGGATATTAGATTTTATCTGACTGAGGCTAATTCTCACTTGGTGTTACTCGGCTGGGGGCGGCAGGGTCTGAATGGATGGTAATTGTTGGTTTGGGTTGTCTGAGGCCCAGGCCAGATGGCCTGGTGCTCCTCTCATAAAGCTTTGCTTGCCCAGTTGTTTGCTCTCTGAGCGACACTTTGAGTTTGCAGGATGGTAATTTGGTCAGATCAGGAGTTGTAGGCTTCCATAAAACATAATTATGCAGCCAGAGGAGGAGGAGATCTGCCAGAAGAACACACGTGGGGGTCAGCTGGATGGATGGCAAAGCACTGGCCATACTTTAACCCTTAGTGCAGAGTGGAAGAATCTATTTAACAGACTCACAATTAAATGGAAACATTCTGGGACAAGTAAAATGCCATCATCTTTTTTTATGAGCTATTTGATTTAATTATTTAAGCAGTTGTGATAGTTTTCCTTTTTTTGTGAAATTATTTGACATTTTTTAATTCAATTAAACGGAGGTGCCAGAAAAAAAATATATAACATAAAATAGCACATTATTTATTTAATTGTCTCTCAGGATTTCTGAGGATTTCATATATTTCACACATGTTGAGTGCCAGCTCTATCACCAAGAGCCAACATTATTTGACACAGAGACTCGTGGGCATATTTGACTTCAGACATCTCAGGACCACAAATAAAATCTGGATGCATTTGCTCTGGAGTCAGGCAGACAGGTGAACTGGGATTAAGCACCATAAAAATCGACCAATGGAGAGCGATTTTATGCGTTATTGAGTGTGAAAAGTGTGCACAAAGAGCAGAGAGATGATGTAGTTTTGGTACAAAAAGCTTCCACAATCGGAAATAATGGCGATATGAGGCCAAGATGCCAAAACGATGTGAGGTGTTCTGGTTTTCATAAACAAACTGGTGAGATGATACTGCAGCAGTCTTTTCTGTGATTTTGGTTTTATAGTGTGCCCCCGTTCACATGGCGAGGGCTGAGTGGTGGGCATGTTTCCTTCCTCTTCCAATTATTATTCTAAGACAAACAACTTCGCGTTTTACGCACACGTGACAAAAGAGCAGAGTTGGCACACGTTGTGAATTGTAACCATAACAATGTAAGTCTGCCGCGGGTCAGTGTGAGGTGGTTGTGTTAAAAGTGGCTGAGCCCGGAATAATTCCTCCTCTGGCCCATTGTTGTGGCACACTTTTAATACTGGGGTGTCCTCTACGGTGGGGAGGGAGGTGGAGGAGAGAGACGGGGCTACTATCAATAGTCCCTCCTGTGCTGCTTGAAGGAGGCCATTCTGATGATTTAGGAGGAGAGGGGGTGAGGGAGTAGAAGAGGCGGGGGGGAGGAGGGGGGGTTTGTGTGGAAAAGATACGCAGTTTGGGTGCGGGGCGGGCAGAGAGAGAGAAAGAGAGAGAGACTGGAGCGGCGACAGAGCAGAGCGCACGGAGCAGGGCGCACACACACACACTTCATCCCTCCCTCCCTCTCCCTCTCTCTCTATCTCGCTCTCTCACTCACTCACTCACTCACTCACTCTCGCGCACAGACTGGGAGAAAGCTGCGCCTTTTCTTCGTCCAGACATTCACTCTCACTCATTCACTGGCGCACACACACTTCGGGCGACGGACATATGTCGATATATGCAACAGATCTGTCTACAAGGACAGCGCCGTGGTCTGTTTTTGTGCGCCATTCTTTCACAAAAGAAGAAAAGTTTAGTTAGATATTTATCCATTTATTTATTTTTTAAATCTATTTTGCGGACTTCTTTGCGGACAGTGGGCAGCAGCCGAGGATTCAACATGCCAGACGTTTGAGAAGACATCTATTCTTCCCCCCTCCCACGATTTTTCCCTCTGTGGAAGTAATCGCCACAGTGTGCGCACAGAAGATGGGCGCAAAAATGATCCAAACCAAAGGAAATATATTCTCTTCGGCACTACTCAAACTACTGCTTCTGGTCGCGCTTATGCACGGCGCCACCGGTAAGACTTTGAAATATAAAGTTTATGAGGAGCAGAAAGTGGGCACTGTTATTGCACGGTTAAAGGAGGATGTCGCCGGGGTTTTATCCAAACTACCCAGTTCCCTGACCTTTCGGTTCCGCGCTATGCAACGGGGGAGCACGTCGTTCCTGTCTGTCCGGGAGGAGGACGGGGAGATCAGCATTGCCACCAAAATCGACCGTGAGAAGCTTTGTGAAAAAAACTTGAATTGCTCGATTGAATTCGACGTGGTCACTCTCCCGACGGAGTACCTGCAGCTGTTCCATGTGGAGGTGGAAGTGTTGGACATTAATGATAACTCCCCGCACTTCTCCCGCGCCATCGTTCCTATTGAGATCTCCGAGAGCGCATCCGTGGGGACGCGCATCCCGCTGGATGGCGCCGTGGACGCGGACGTCGGGGAGAACTCCTTGCACACATACTCTCTGACACCCAATAACTTCTTTAAGATCGACATCAGGACCAGGACAGACGGGGCCAAGTACGCAGAGCTGGTCGTGATGAGGGAGTTGGACAGGGAGGTGCAGTCCAGCTACCAGCTGCAGCTCACAGCCTCGGATAACGGTGTGCCTCCTAAATCTGGCTCCACTTTGCTCAAGATTAGCATCTCTGATTCCAACGACAACAGCCCAGCCTTTGATGAGCAGGCCTATATCATCAATTTGCTGGAAAACTCTCCCCTTGGGACTCTAATCATTGATTTAAACGCCACAGATCCAGACGAGGGCACTAATGGGAAAATAGTCTACTCTTTCAGCAGCCATGTATCGCCAAAGATCTTGGAAACATTTAAGATAAACCCAGAAAACGGCCACATTACGCTTATTAAAAAAGTGGACTATGAAACCACTGCCTCATACGAGCTAGATGTTCAGGCTCAGGACTTGGGCCCAAATTCTATTCCTGGCCTCTGCAAAATTGTGGTGAAAGTGGTGGATGTGAATGACAACAAACCAGAGATAAACATCAACCTGATGACTCCTGGCAAAGAGGAAGTGGCCTACATTTCAGAGGGTGCCCCTGTGGACACTTTTATAGCTCTGGTTCGTGTTGATGACAGTGACGCTGGGCTCAATGGTGAAGTGGTGTGTAGGCTTCACGGCCACGGCCACTTTAGACTCCAGAAGACCTACGAGAAGAACTACATGATCCTCACCAATGTCTCACTCGACAGGGAGAAGAGGTCAGAGTACAGTCTGACAGTCATAGCTGAGGACAGGGGCTCCCCTAGCCTCTCCACCATCAAACACTTCACTGTTCAGGTGCTGGATGAAAACGACAATCCTCCATATTTTGAAAAGAGCCGCTACGAGGTCTTCAAATCAGAGAACAACTCCCCTGGAGCATACTTAATGACTGTGGTGGCCTCAGATCCAGATCTGGGCACCAATGGCCAAGTCACCTACACCATCATAGATGCTCTGGTCCAAGGGAGCCCCATCTCCACCTATGTCACTATTGACCCTTCTAATGGTGCCATCTATGCCTTACGCAGCTTTGATCATGAAGACGTCAGCCGGATCTCTTTCACCATTCAGGCACGTGACGGGGGAAACCCTGCTCTGTCAACTAACACCACCGTCCTGCTGACTGTTTTGGATGAAAATGACAACCCACCCATCATCCACTCCCCCTCCCTCCGGAATCACACTGCCGAGTTGCCAGTGTGGAAGTATGCATCACCGGGTCAGCTGATCACTGCTCTTAAAGTCACAGACCGTGACGCTGGCGCCAATGGAGAGGTGAGCTGTGCCATCGTTGGAGGCAATGAGGATGGACTGTTTGTGATGGACGCTCGGCGATGTGAGCTCAGAACAAATGCCAGCCTGGAGCAGGCGCCAAGGGATGTGATGGAGATCAGGGTGGAAGTGCAGGACAGGGGCACCAGTCGGCTGTCTACAGGGGCCCTCCTCAGGCTCTCTCTGCAGGAGACTATGGACCTTCCACCTCTCTACCCCACTGGCTCCAGCCAAGCCCCACTGGACCTCTCCCTCATTGTCATCATATCTCTGGTTGCCGTTTGTGCTCTGCTGCTAATCGTCATGGTGATGTTTGCCACTGCCCGTTGCAATCGTGAGAAGAAAGACCCAAGGCACAACTACAACTGCAGAGTGGCAGAGAGCAGCTACCAGAACCACCCCAAAAAGCCCGCCAGGCAAATCCACAAGGCAGATATCACCCTGGTTCCGACCGTCAATGGGACCCTGCCTGTCCGTGCCCACCCACGCTCCCCCTCAGCCTCCCCTACACCTGAGAGGGGCACCCTGGGTAGCAGGCAAAGCCATCATAGCCGCCAGTCCCTCAATAGCCTGGTAACCATCTCCTCCAATCATGTGCCGGAGAACTTTGCCCTGGAACTGGCTCACGCCACACCTCCTGTAGAGGTAAGATGAGATTTCATTCATTTTCTTAAAACATTGAATCCCTGTCATGACTGCTGATTGTGCTAAAAGTCCTGTAAACATACAGCAGGTTATGAATCTATTAAAGATAAACCACATTACTATCCATGTCTTAAATCACAGAGTATGCACTCTTGGCGTATATAAGTATTTGTTCTGAATTTATCCCTTGCTCCCATATTCTGTTACCTTCAGCCCTTTGTGTCATGTTTTTGTTGACCATCACATTGAGGACCAAGTCACAAAGCCACCCTTACCCCTTCCCCATAATTCCCCCCACCCAACATTGTCTTGTGGCCTTGCTTGTTTGACTCCATTCATTTTCATTTTCCCCTCTTCATTTTTTCCTTTTATTTTTGTCTTTTTTCTTTTTTTTTGTCTTTTTTTGTTTCTTTTGGGATTGTAGCAAGTCTCACAGCTTCTGTCCATGCTCCACCAGGGCCAGTACCAGCCACGACCAAGCTTTAGAGGCAACAAATACACCAGGAGCTACAGGTAATGTACACACACAAAATGATTTATTATCTGACACTGGCAGAAATAAAGTCATAATGAAGGGATACGCTTTGGTACGCCCCTATAATAACACAGTTAAAGATTTCCAGATGATTTTGTCTGTTGTCAGCACTTTCACATGTTCCATTCTAATCGTATCCAGTAGCTTTTTGGTTTAGAGTCAAACTGTATGCTCAATAACTTTGCATTTGCATAATTTTATGTAAAACCTCTTCTGCAGAGCACTCTCTATGCACCTTATTATCCATCAGTAGCATGCCTTCACAATTTGGTAACATTTTTGTCAATCATCAGCCAGTCTTCTATGAGAAATGTATCAAATGTCTGTCTCTTCATGCAGATATGCCCTGAACGAGATGGATAAGTTCAGTCTGAAGGACAGCGGCCGTGGAGACAGTGAAGCCGGGGACAGTGATTACGAGCCTGGCAGGGAGTCACCCATGGATAGGCTCCTTGGTGAGGGCTTTACTGAGATATATGCCCCTGATGGCCAGCACAGAACGCATGCAGGTACACCCCTGCCCCCCCACCCCACAACCCTACCGTCATATCCCATTATTCCCCTCCTGTCTCCTTAGCATCTAGTCCTGAATCCAAAATGCAGTCTTGTTTTGATCAGTTTTTACAGCACATCAGTTCATTAAAATCCTCAGTTTAGTTTAATATTATGTAAGATGAATACCAGCAGGAAATCTTGACATTAGAAAGATGGAAACCAGCAAATTTACTTGAGATGTTGCCAATTAATTTTCTGTCATTTGACAATTGTTGTAATTAAAAAAAATCCATCTACATGGTCAATAAATATAGGTCATCATCTATCAAACACTAACATACAATTTCTTCTCTGAGTCTTTAAATATGACTGAACTTGGCAAAACCAGAGTTTCTCAACCTTGGGGTAGCAACCCCATCTAGAGGTCACCCTGTGAGCACAGTGTGGCAGATTTCTTAGAGTGACATGTTGATGTGCCCCATTTATTTTTATTAGAAGGAATTTAAAATATATAGTTTTGAATTATGTATCTTAAAAGATATATTCTTTTTTTTTCCAAGTCTATCTTAATACAGCACTCAAATGCTATATGTACGATCAAAGAGTTTTTAGTTGCTGCAATCATTTCTTCTACCCATACTGGAGCTGAAGTGATGAATTTCAAGCACAATTCCAACGCAGATGATGGGGAACAAAATCCACAGTCCCCATTCTGTGTGAGAATGCATTCAGGCAAAGTTAATAAGAAGCTTCAGTAGGCAGAGTTACGCGAATCAAGTGGCTAGCCTTTTGAGACAAGATCCTTCGTAGCAGAGTTTTCTGAACAGAGTGGGCCTCATACAAATACACATTATTATACTCATTATACTTGGCATTAGTCTCTCAGTCTGCACAAGCCTCACATTAGCTACAGCTAACCTTAATAATGTATTTTTACATAGAAGAAGGACTATGGATTTTGCCCTACTTACAGTGTTGTCAAGCTAGAAAGCGAAAAAAACGGATTCCTTATAATCGCCTGTGGGTTTCTCACCATATTCATATCTATTGCTGGGATCATGACCCATAAACCGGCCACAACAGGTTAAGAAATGGGTGACATAGCAAGTGCCATACCCCACTCTATTCATCTGCTGCCTGTTAGCAAACCACTGTTTTAGCACCTTCAGTATGCCTTCTTTGTTTTGCATTACAAGTGGCTGCATGTGCATTGGCCTTGGAGGTTTGCAAATGATACCATACATACTTAACCGTAGAGTCTCACCTCACTGTTGGGATATTTCTCCAGATAGCTCAACTGATCCTCCTTTAAAGCCACCCATCTCTTCTCCCTACTGTCACACCGCATGGAGTTTCCCTCGCCTCCACAATCGAGTTAACAAGGAAGAATTTTAACACTTGTTGAACATTGATTGACCCTATTGACTTCGAAATATTCTACCCACCTAGCATCAAATATCTGGCAGGTCTCATCCTGCTAGTTGAGTTGGAAACACTCAGTCACACGCTCTAAAATTCCCCTGCCTCTCAGCCTGTCTGGGCTAACGTCACACAGGTTGCAAGCTGCTGCAGCTTCCTTCATCACGCCATCCCTCTCCTCCCAGAGCTCCCGTTTCTTTCCAGCCAGCTTCCCACACAGCCATCACTCGGCACTGCATTTGAGCTACATCCCAATTAAAGTCGACCCAGACGGGCAGACAATCTCATCACTAACCCCCCTCCCCCACCCCCCTTCATAGCTTTGTGGAGGAGCTTTTGCTCGTTAGTCCTCTCCTTTTTCTCACCTTCAAGCTTTCACTTTCAGCCGTCCAAACTGAAGCTTCTCTGATGAAAAGAAGACATTTAATTGCCATGTGACGAATAGTTGCTATGCAGTCAGCACCGATTTGCGCTGATGATTAAGCCCTGAAGAGAATAATTACATCTCAAAGCTCACCTTTCTCCTTCTGTATGTTCACCCCGCCTCCCGCCCCCGTGTCCACTGCAGCATGGATGATTTCGAGCAGCGTTTAGTCAGTGCCCTGTCATTATGGCTGGATATGGTAGTCCTCCCTGCTCAGTGGATGATGAGCTAGAGAGTCTTTATTTTAGCCTATCTGGATGCAGAAGATATTTTACAGCAAATGTGCCTTCATGCTTGAAAGACTGCAAAACGCAGACGCTTAGAGAAAACATAGAATTCTCTCAAACAGCAGGATTAAATTCTATTTTTTAAGAATAGCATTCTGTTTTGTGAAACTAATTGTATTTCTCTCAGGGAGTCAAAAGAAAAAAGCAATAGCACTTCACAGTCAGGATGTGCTTAGCTTAGCTTAGCTTAGCTTAGGTTACCTAAGGCTGGAAGCAGGGAGGGAACTTCTAGCCTGGTTTTGCCCAAAGTTCATAACACCTACCTCTAAAGCTCACTAATTCATCTATTTGATCTAATTTTAAATTCAAATACAAACAATATTGTAAAAATGAAAAATGGAGACAGTGTCAAATATCGTGTTGAATGATTCAGGCATTTTCCAGGCAAGTAAGAAAGATGGTATCCACTTGCATTAAGTGAAGTGTAAGACTAGTGTTTTTGGAGCTTAATCCCATATGAGGCACTAAAAGTCAGGATATCTGAACCTCTGCTATTTCATTTTCATCTTTCTCCCACAAACATTCAAAAAAATAAACCAACTGTTTGTCTTCCTCTCTGCTCAGTGGATTACAGAGCTCTCCTGCTGCTTCTTAACAGGGATAAAAGTAGAATTTGTATCCTGATAAAACTTGATAAAAGGAAAGCGCACAAGTAAACAAACATTATCGGCAGCGAGCCATGTAGTCTGGAGTTCTAAATAAGACTAGTCTAATTTACTTGCCAAAATTATCAGTCAGTAAGTCAGCTGAATTGACTTTACAGTCACACAGACAGGCAGGCTTTCAGTTAATGTTTGCCTCTTCTTCTTTTTTAAGTTTTACATACAAATCATTCAGGTTAAATCTTTCATTTTTAACCTTTCATCAGCAGGGCACCCAATCTGCTGCTGCCCCTGCACTGTTTTTTTTCCCCTTCCAGTGCACCCAAATGCACTTTTCATCTACTCTAAGATGTATTATAAATGTTCCTTTCATGTTAATGAGGGGATAATGAAGTCCCTCAATAGCACGACTGAAAGCGCCGCACTCCTTTAATGAAGGCTTTAAGTTGGCATATTTGATTTGTCTAATTTATTCTTCAGAGATTTTCTATTTGAAGATTTAATATTGAAAAGAGCAACTTGAAAGGGAAAAATGCAGGGCTTTTAAAGCAGGAGTTATTTTGAATGGGTAATAGGCATTGATCGGCCTTGCTGAATTGTCTCTCTGTGGTAAATACATTGGAAGGTACTGTAGCAGGCAGTGTTCCTGCAGAGAGCCTTTCAGACTAATTAGGGCAGATTTCCACCGTGTTTCCAGAGACAGTGCAGCAAAAACACCTGAGGAGAGGCAGACAAATTAGCTGGATGGAAAGAGACTCAACTAGCAGGAATCATCTTTACACCTTTTTAGTTTTGTGATCAAAAATAGTGATAAAGTGATAAATTTAGTTATTTTGCTTAAACATGAAAAGAAATGTACAGATAATATAATGTGAATTTTTTTGTATTATCTGAAAGATACATCTAATATAAATACTGTAGCATCAGCTGGATTTTCTCAGCCCATAAAGTCGTATTTATTCCTTAAAATGCATCTTTTAAATGACCAAATATGGAGATTTGAGGTTTTTCATTCGACAGAAACAGGATACAGTTCACTTACATACAAACATGCATCATATGATACATATACACCAACCCAGTCAGTCTAATTTCCTACTTAACACATCTATAGTATAAATACAGCTGAAACAATTATCCCATCAATCAAATAGTTGATTGACAGAAAATTAGTTGACCACAAAACAGTCAATAAATCATTCAAAAATGACTAGCCTCTCAAACATGTTGTGTTTCTTTCTGTATTACATCATTTTTATTAATATATTTGTGTTTTTGGACTGCTGGCTGGACAGAACAAAGCATCAGCTTTGGCTCAGGTGGTCTAAGCGTGTCACATGTGCCTCATTACTTATGATTGTTTCTATCTTCTCCCCAGCTATGAGGCTCTGCACAGAGGAGTGTCGTGTCCTGGGTCATTCAGATCAGTGTTGGATGCCCCCACTGGCCTCCCCGGCGTCTTCCTCCTCTGACTATCGCAGCAACCTCTACATCCCTGGGGAAGAAGCCCGCCAAGCCACCGACCTCTCCCAGGAAAAGATCCCACAGCCCTGCACTGACACTGGTCCCAACCGGAACCAGAGCTTCTCCACCTTCGGCAAGGACCCGGGTGGTGAGGATGGTGGAGAAGAGGAGAGGGGAGAGGATGGTGAGGGTGAAGCCAGAGATGAAGACCTGTGTGGGACCACTTCATTACTGTCTGAGATGAGTAGTGTGTTCCAGCGGTTGCTACCCCAGGGTCTGGACTCGTATGTCCAGGTCAATGAGAACCAGAAGGGGACTAGCCTGAGTGGAGTTGGTGTCCCTATGACTGGATCTTTAGATCGCAGGAGGGGCCATCTTCCTGGCAAGTCCAACCCCTCTGTGCACCAGCAGGGTGTGGCCGCCTGGGCCGCTAACACCCACTTCCAGAACCCAGGAAGTAGCATTGGCCCATCTGGCCACCACCAAGGTGGCAGTTATCATACCCTGAAACCCAGCACCAAGCTCAGCTCCCAGAGTAGCAGCCACAAGGGCTCGCAGGCACCCAAAAACAGTCCCCAGAATAGCGGCCACACTCCCAAACCCCACAGCACTCCCTTGCTCACAGCGCTGGTCAGCCCCACTCTGGTGCAGCCTTCCCCAGCCCCGGTGCTAGTGCCAGTTCCGCTCCCTGGGCCCTCCTCCAAATGGCTGCCGGCCATGGAGGAGATCCCAGAAAACTATGAGGAGGACGATTTTGACTCAGTGCTCAGCCACCTTCAGGGCAAACGCAGTGACAGCCGACATGAGCTGGTGGACGCCAGTGAGCTGGTAGCCGAGATCAACAAACTTTTGCAGGATGTTCGGCAGAGCTAAACTTCCTGTTTCCTTTTATCTTTATTTATTAGCCACTCACTGACTTCCTTTACTTCAGAATGAAAGTGAGGTACTGTGGGTGGCGAAAGAAGGACAGAAAAAAAAATAAAGCAGAAACAGAAAAGACAAAAAAAAAAGACCTGCAAGTGTCGTTAAAGTTGCATTTCTAATGTAATAATTGTGTTTTGTGAATGCTAAATATCCAAAAAATTGTTTGTAATTGCTGGTTTGGTACACAATGTACACTATGTGACGGTATTTATCTTTGTATTTTAAAAATACATTTGTATACTTATATTTATAAAAAGTGTATATAAACTTAATCAGATGTCTATTTTTATATTTTGAATGCATGTTGAGTAAAAAAAGAAAGTTGAATCAAGACTTTGACATGCGATTGACATTCTACATATTTAAATTGTCTTTTGTATTGTGATTCTTTTTTTATTTGTCATTATGATATGTATACATGAATATATTAATGAATTATTGGTCTTTGTGGATTATTGTGGGGAAACATGAATAAAACAAATAATAATACACAAACATTATTCAGGCGTCTGTGGTTTATGTTTGTGTATGTCTGTGGTAGATGGAGCTATAGTTTTTAATATGCTGTATGAAACACTGTTTACCTCCAGTGAAATACAACATGTACTTTGTTCCATGCATGATTACAATGCAGTGCCAAGCTGCTGTAAAAGTAAACCTCACATCTGACACAAAGTTTCAGTCTGCTGTGGACTGAAAGGAGTTAAAGTGGATCTCATAAGACATCAAACAACGTGAAACAGCACCATGATTATTCCAGAGCCACAGGCTGCAGCTGCTTATCAGATTGAGTACAAACAATGGATGGAAAAGTGGAACTAAAAAATACTGGAAGAAAAATGCAAAATAAGTAATTTCATGACGGTACTGATGATCAGCTTTTCTCTATATGTCGACGTAAACTGGATATCTTTGGACTAAAACAAAGACTGAATGATTAATCCATTAAATGAACATGTGACAAATTATTGAATATAGTCATACAGTGGACCTACACCATCTGGTCAGTACACAGTACAACAGCAACCTTCACTAAACCCATCACGAGTCCTCATCTTCACATCAGCAAATTTGGGTTCTTGTCAGAGTTTGCAATTTGTGCGACACGCTGCTGCTCATATGAAAACGCTTTGAAGCATTCCCTCAAACACTTAATGACTTGATGCAGCCAGGATTGTCGTCTTAGCCCAGAAGCACGCCGAGCGGCTCGGCATTCTGTCAGCAATCTCAGAGTCACTTGAATTCACAAAACAAAAGAATCAAACTTGGAATGCATGGTGGCTGATGGGAGAAATGTGCTGTGGAAGCAGACGGAAATAGCTGCTGTGAAGAGACACAGAGAGGTGTTGAGAGTTTTATGGAGGGGCTTTTGGATTTGACGGAGACACCTCCCTCCTCTGTTGCCTTAACAACTAGATAATGGGTGACACCTAGAGGTTCACCATGTGCACTGTAAACCAATGACTGCAGCACCCAGTTCTTACCACCACATTACTACAACTACTAGCAGCACCCAGCCCTGACATGGAACCACAGAGGACGAGAGCACACAACCAGACAGAGCCCCCTGGAGGACAAGCCACCATCCTGCAGCTTTCAGAGGAAAATACTGCAAGGGAAATCAAACACACACACACACACACACACACACACACACACACACACACACACACAGGACTTTATTGTCCATCAGACTAGATCACAAAATGGATAATCTAATATATAGCTTATACCTAGTATATATCTTACCAGTAAGGACTAAAGGAAGTATAAAAATGACCACAATAGAAATAAAAAAATAAATAATGGAAATCTCCTGGCATTTAAATGTTTAAATGTTGTTGGTTCGTTAAATTGATTGCACATGATGAATGATTCCTTCTGTATGTTCGTTGAATTGTGCTGGATGTGATAGGTGGTAGATAAACCTTTCCTGTATTATATAACACATAGCATCTAATGGATTTTTGACCCACAGTCAGGTTACTATGCCATAACCACTGTTAAAACATCAGGATGCTGTGCATCAGGCCAGCGTACATTATTTCTAGAACATTCTGACTGACTCCAGAGTGACATCTTCATTTGCTGATCAGAAATCATATCTGGCAGGCTTTTGTTTGTGTATTTCCAGCTGCTGTGAACTCAAACAGATTGGTTGTGTGTGTAGTTTAAAATGTGTTCTGAACAGCATGGAGCTAATCACACCTTTAGATACTAAGACACACTTACTGATTATGTCATTGTTAAGGAATGGACCAATCAGCATGTTTGAAGAGCCTGACATCATCACTGTCCTGCAGTCATATTTCAGCACTAGATTTAACACACTTCTAGTTGACTCCTGTCAGTACTAATTAATGCCTTTCTACCTTTTTATACCAACAGGAAACAATGTGATATATATTGTACGCCAGTGAATGTCAAACAAACTGTGTCCCTGTTTGAAAACAGATACTGGTTCAAAACAGCTGTTGTGGTATGTACAGATAAAGTACAGTACAGTATGGTATGCTCACAGTGGGAAAAATAACAATAAACGCTTGATGTCTGAGAGTGCATTTATCCCACAATGCAAAGCACAAGGTAAATAAGATGTCAGTTGTTGAATCTATGCAACTTGGATGGATGGACTTGTATGAAGTCCTCAAATCAGTCTGTGTTTTGTTTGAGAATAATATATAAAATGATAATCATAATTGTTTAGGCTACAATTTAACTTTCAAAACTATTTTGATATTTCCCGTCCACTGATGGGCAGTAACGGGGGAGATAGCAGGACCATGCAGCGTGCTTGGAAGTACCGACATTACTTTGAGTTTTACTTTCTTGGCGAAGTAATCAGTAACTAATTACTAGCATATGGATTATACATCCTCACATACACACGAAGAAGGAAATCAAGAATAGAAGTTTCCTTGATAGAGCAGAATAATTAGACTGTCAGAGGTTAACAGAGATGAAGTGACTGTGCTGAGGAGCTTACAACCTGCAGCCATGATCTCATGAGGACTGACAGACATAACAGATTCTCTTTGTATTTCTGTTTAAAAGAAGAAATGATGGGACTGTACAATTTACAAGTTTGGAAAAAGTCTTTAAAAACAGCTGAATGAACAAAAGAACAAAATGTAGGATGTCACTCTGGCCTTTATGTTTTCTGTTTTATTTATGGACAGGTTTCAGTAACACAAAAACACGTGGAAAAAAAAGACCAAAATTGCTACAATCAATCTGAGAGAGAGAGAGAGAGAGAGAGAGAGAGAGAGAGAGAGAGAGAGAGAGGGAGAGAGAGAGAGAGAGAGAGGAGGAAATATGCCTGCAAAGAGAGAGGCAGCAGTAGAGAGACACAACAAAGCTTTTAATGCAATTCAGCCCTTTTTCTGACAACACACACACACACACACACACACACACACACTTTGTCTGCTATCTCGTCAGCACAGATCCCCAGTGACAGCGGGAATGAAGCCACCAATGTTACTATTGTCGTGGCTTCCCTGATACACAGTGTGTGTGCGTGTGTGTGTGTGTCAGCCCGCAGTGTTTATGCAGAATGTGAGATTTAAGCAGCGTCATTCAGGGTGTGTGTGTGTGTATCATGGGTGTGTATGCTGCCATTATCAGTTTTGTATTGACTGCCTCACAGACAGACAGACAGACAGACAGACAGACAGACAGACAGACAGACAGACAGACAGAGGATGACAGCTGATTGATGAGAGACATTCATCTTGCTGAGATCCTCAAACACTCTGCTGTCTCAGGGTTTTTACGCAGTTATTTTGTCTTCTGTTCTCTGACAGCAGCTGGAAATGACATCTGCACAGAGCGTCTGTGCAGTGACATCACAAAGCAAATACCCTCATCCTACCTCGAGTCCTGAACACTCTCCTCATCCTCTGTAAAGTTTGCACACTGATGTGAGCTGGCATCAGGGCAGCCCATGTCCGATGTATCTAACCAACGACAAGACAATCATATGCTCTGCTTTTGTGGGTGTAAATGCTACAACAGGTGATCGGTGGAAGAGTGAGGATGTTAAAGTTATGGAGAAATTGCTGAAGTCAAAGGTCAATGGTGAGGTCAGGAGTTCAGAAAGTGTTCAGGAGCCTCTGATGTCTTATGCTGTATTATTTATTGACGCTTGGCCAGGGAGAATTAGAGACACTCTCAAAGTTCATCAGAAGTGCCTGAGTCGGTCTCACATTCTGCCCAACTCATCCTGGTGGATCGACTTTAAACCCCAAGATAACACCACAAATACTACATGCCCAGCATTAGTCAAAGAGAATGTCTTTACCCATGCAGGTGTTACTGTCAGCATATTGTAGTCTGGAGACACAGATGTCTGTTTATGCAGATTGGAACGTCAACGGCAAGCTATCTATTATGTCTAGGAAGGCAGCAACAGGCCTTTTCGACCCTGGTCACCACAGTGTTAAGATAGGCTGGCACGTAGTCAAAGACAAACAACTAATACTGCTGAGGACCTCAAGGCCCATACGTGACCTCGTGTTACCTTAGGATAGAAAATTCCATAACAGTTAGAAATGTTGAGGTTTAAAGTCAAACTGACTCCCCAAAGGAACTTTAAACCAGATACTGACTGTCCAGTGTTTTGAACAGGGCTGGACCTAGGCTTTTAGTGGCCCTAAGCAAGATTTTATGTGTGGCCCTTAAAAACTCGTAGTGCACTCAACAAATCGCACATACTGCTAACCTTCTTTCAGGGTTGGCAAATAGAAAACAACAGTAACATTATGTAAAGAGTCAATGAAAGAAAAAACAAATTGTTGACAGAATGTGGATCTTGCAGGATCATTTTGTCCAGAAAACAAACTAGAAAATCAGCCTAGAAATAGAAGAGAGAGAAGGAGTCCTGAGCTGAACTATTTAGTTTGGATTAGTTTGATTTTAACCAAGAGGACCTGTCTAATAAATGAGTGTGAGCTTTGGGGCTCAACCTTTTATTTGGCTTTAGATTTGTCACGTACAATTATGTTATAATAGAAGATTTCAGCATTGAGGAACAATCAGACTATATTCATGATTTTATTGAGAATCATTATAAAGTTTCAGGGTGTCTCCGTAAACACAGTACTAGTACATAATACTCATGGTGGGAGAGGAGAGGGAGAGACGCTTAATGAAGCCATGAAGCTGAATGAGTCGTTATTTCACTCACGAAACACACACCAGGACACACTCTTTGTCAGGTGAGTTCTCGCATGTTGACAAAAACTTAACAAACCGAGTCTCAAAATGATGACACAGGTCTGTGACGCAGGCAAAATCGAATTGACAACCGATAATGCTGCAGCGCTGCAGACAGGACACAGACAGAGAAACCCCCCCACCAGCAGTTGTGGCCTTGAGCAACCGCATAACTGGCTTATGCCATCGCCCAGCCCTGCTTTGAATTTGAGCTGCGGTGTCCAGTCCTAAATATTGTACCTTTAAATTACTATGAGCAACAAATAAATCATATTGAAGAGAGAAGTTAAGTGTTTAACCAAGGTGTGTGTGAGGAGTTTTCATTAAATGCTTTCAGTATTGGCCGATGCTTGTTAGCGATTAAAAAACAGAGCGGAGCTACACGTGCACTGAAACAGCTTTTATCTGAGATCAGTCGACATACTGTAAATAGTACAAGAACCTGGTGAGGGTACATTGTGGAGATAGCTCGTACATTACAGTAAACATGTTAAGGTGGCGCTGATCATCACTCTTGTTTTCACTTTGGTTTCCACCTCTTACAAAGCAACACAGCTGCATTTTTGTCTTCGAAGGCAATGCACTCGTGTTTTCATAACAGCAACACCAGGAGATGTTTTTCCACTTGGATTACTGCTGCAACAATAACCACCGTGTGTGTAAGTGCATTTTTTATGTGTGTGGGTGTGTGTGTGTGTTTCTCTCTATGTGAGTGGTAGCAGCACTGTAGTGTGACAGAAAGCTTATAGCCACAGTGGGAGGTATGCTGTCCACACATACACACACACACACACAGACACACACACACACACACTCAGACACTGATGAGAAGGGCTGGCAGTGGTTAGATAATGGACCATCAGCTGAACAATAGCTGCTGTCTGTGAGTGTGCATGTGCATGTGCATGTGTGTGCATCTGAGTGGATGTCTTATTATCTCGGTGCATCTGTATTTGTTTGTGTCCACCATTTTGATGCGAGCGTTTAGGATTTTTTGATGCACGCTTTGGGTAATGACTGTGTGAACATGCTCTCTGGACACACATGAGCATGTACGTGTGTGTGAAATTGTGGTCAATGTACTGTATGTCCAGTGTGTGTCTCTGATGATCCACCAGTGTTTGTGAGCCTGTGTGCATGTGTGTGTGTGTGTGTGTGTGAGGGCTCAATAAACCAGTGTAATCTCTCTGTATATGGGAGTAAACACCTATCTGGGTTGCTGGCTACTATCTGTGGACACACTGTGGCTGGACCACAGCAGATTGGCCTGATATCACTGTGTGTGTGTGTGTGTGTGTGGGTGTGCGTGTGTGTGGGTGGGTAAGAGAGAATGTGTGTAAGGACACACAAGGCTGATGGAAGTCGATGTGTGCAGGCGATTAATCTTGTCTAACCTTACAGAATGGGGTTTCTGACTGCGTGTGTTAAAAAAAGCGAAGCTTTGAATTACAGAAAAAAAGAAGTCCTGTGTTTGGCTTCCTGCAACAGCCAGTTTAACTTCGACAAATTTGTCATTTCTCAATAATTTTCACAGTATTCCTATCAAAAACTGATCACATGTTCCAAAATATATGAAGGAGACTTTGACACAGATTTAGTTTTGCACTCCTAGAACTTGTTGAACTGGTGATGAGTAGTCAAAACGTCAAAGTCCATGCAGAGAAAGTGTCTGAAAAAGCCTGGCGCCTACATTATCCACAATGCAGCTCCTCTATCACCAGCTCAGTTTGAGATTCACGTGTGTGCTCCAGATTATGAAATGAGGAGCGTGCTAAGATTCTCTGCTAATGATATGAAAGTATATACTCTTCCTGTCTCTTAGGCAGGTGTGGTCTCCTCGGCCCACTTGGTTTGGAAGTGTTGTGAACGTTGTGTGAATGGATTGAAACAGATTATGAGACAGGTCTCAAACAAAGTTCATTTCCTCCTGATCTGTCTGTCTGAAAGAGAACATTTGAGTGTCAGAGCGTTCAGAAGATATGAGGCTTGTGAAAAATGAGTCAAATATTTACTTAGGGACTATGAGCTGAATGAATCGTTCATAATCTGAGCTCACATTTATGTGCGACCTGTTGCTTGTCTCCTAAAGAGGAGTGCATACAGGAAATGACTCTTCAGTGCTCTTCACACACCTCTGGAAACATTAAAGCCTTTATGATACATATTGTATTATTATATTTGGTAACAGCTGAAATCATAATGTGGACATGTGATGGAGTTTCAATTTAGGTCAGCTCTTCACAGTTGAAAATTCCTATCACTTTTTTGATACGAACACTGTGAACATGAATCACATCACACATATTTTGAGTCAGGTTTGTCTCTGTAATAACAACATTTAAAGAGCACAGTGTAGACCTTCTCCACATGGAAGTATTATGAGATGAGATCAGCTAGGCAGATTAGGACTAAAGTACCACACAACCCAACTGGAATCAAGTCAAAATTCTACACTGTGGCATCACACATGCAAAAGGGCTGCACCACCACTCAGCCCAAACTTTAATATGCCAGAGAAAAGAAAATGGCCCATTCATGTGATAATAATAAGGCAAACTAAAATCTAATAAACCTGAAAAAACAAACAAACAGTGAAACAAAATATCTCTATGTTGGAAAACGTTCTAAACTGGAACACATGTAGTCCCTTCTCCCAGTTCGAGACATGCAGGTGACGAGTCTAAAATATAATATTATATTTAAACGACTATTTTAAATATCTCAGCACTGCTTGAGCATACCTGTTTCTTGTAAATAATTACTGCAAGCTTTAGTCCCTCACTAAACACTAAGAGTCTAACAAATGTAATATGTAATATGTAACAACTAATATCAGCTAATGCAATATTTCATGGTCCGATAATTTCAATATTAAAATTATGCTTCTCAACATTTTAAAACTGGAGCCAATCAAGTCAAACTCTAAACAAACGCTGGCCTTCTCTGTTCTCTCAGGTGTATCTCAATGCTTCTTTCCCTTTTTCATAGACTCTGCCCGTATGCCTGCTCCTAGTGCTGGACGTCCTGTTACCTTTCCTTCCACTTGGGGTTAGGTCAGAAATCTCAAATCTTAAACCCAAATCACACCTTTTCGTTTCTTTTTTTATTTGAGTGAACTGACCCATAAAGGCCAGTATCAGCACATACACAAACATTTCTCTATTTTCCACCTGGTCACTCATTATCACAGCTGCCACAGCGGCCACCGTGCAGCTTCAACATCAGCAGTGTGTCTGATCTCATTCACAGGTGTGTGTGTGTGTGTGTACTCCAATATATCTCTCACCTGAGTCACAGCATCACACTTGCCAAGAAACCTCCTTACAAGAAGATACAGTAACACCCGACCTGGCAAACTATAGCTCTGCACTGTATAACCTGCCACGCAGCATATGTTCCTCCATGCCGCGCTGCATCAACAGCGCCTCATAAATTACCAAACAAACACTTCTCGCTGCCAGAGAGGCACGACCATCGGCGCTGATATTAATAAAGACATGTTTGTCATCACGCCTGACACCTTCTATTGCTGTGTGTGAGGGTGATGTGTGTGTGTGTGTGTGTGTGTGTGGGGGGGGGGCTGACCCTGGTGTGAGCGATCCATTGCCATTGAAAAGAACAAAACAAAAAGGGCAAAAGAGGGTGTTAAAAACAAGTCAACTTTATTCATTGTGCATTAAAATTAGGTCTTTGTGTTTCACATCCTGTTTGTGCCACAGCATCACAGCATCTATCTGTCTGCCCATGTGTTTGCGTTCCTTTCACATTTTTCCCACCACTAGGTGGAGCTCTTCCTGTTCCTCAGGAGCCTCTCCTCACTCTCTGCTCCCTTCCCTCCCGGTGGATGTGGCTGCCAGCTCTGCAACTAAAGCAGCAAATGGATCAGTGGTGGAATAACAAAACGATGGATATGATCCCTCGATATCCCCTCTTTCTCCAACTCTGGCCTGCTCTCCAACTGGCACCGGCATGTGTCTCGTATCTGGCGTGTGTCTCCGCTCTGATTTAGCAGGATTACATTTACACCTGGTGTTAAAATGCATCTCCGGTACACACACTTAAATTGGATTTCTCTTCCCATCTCCAAAGCCTCAACAGATTGATACACACATCTGTTGTCGTTTTCTTCCCCTTTTACACCAACAGCAATGCATAAATGATCAGTTCAAGCGTGAGATACAGTTTACACACCTTCTCTGCACCAGATCAACTTCAGTCACAGGCGGAACTGTTCTAGCACAGCACTAAATAAATTAGGAGCAGTATGTGTTATCGTAAAAACTGCCTAATCCAGATACTAAACACTCTACTCATCATTGATGGCCTTTGAAAATGAAAGTAAAAAGTTTTTTGAAAAAAAAAAAAGTTTTTTATTCACAATACCCTGTTTCTCCTACTCTACACTGTGTATGTAGCTGTTGGTGACAGTGTTTCCGGTTATTTAATTACGCAACTTCATTTTGTTATATGCTCCATGTATGAATTTTGTTTTTGTTTTACTCCATCATTATAACTCTGGAGGACCCGTTCTAGGTCTCACTGTAGCTCATAGGATCATCAGAAATATAAATTTTATTGATTTCTATGCCTCTTTTTTTCACAGTTTTTCACTGTAAATCTCGAAATGCCTCCGGTTTTATGATCTTCTGGAATCTTTTCATGACATCACATAATCACCATCAGTAAACAGAGGGATGACCTGGCTCGGTTTGCACTGCCCAGACGGAGGCTGTTTTCTGGGGACAGTTCACAGAAGTGAGGACTGACCGGATCACGGTGACTCTTCCACATATAAACTGGGTGATTTTTGTTTTTTTCTCATGTAGCTATACTGTTTGTTCTGACAAAGGAAATATATATTTACAACAGTTTTAGTGTTGTCTTTTTTCTGTTTTTATTATTTTTTTTCAGTTTAAATGCCAAATATTTAATATTACAAATTAAAGAGGAAGATGTGATGAGTTTTTAAAATTAAAACAACTCGAAAAATGTCATTTGAGTAACAGTTCATAGTGAACTGCAGCAACATTCTACAATTCAAGAGGGTTATAATGTCATAATTTAAGTAGCAGAGGCTTAAATGTCCTGACTTTTTGTCCTACAGGTAAAGCTCAAAAACACTGAATCCTAAAGTAATTCAATAATGTCTTCATTCATTCAAACCAGTCTGTTCTTCTGTCTGAAGAAGAAATGACCAGGGAAACAGATGGCTATAGTGCCCCTTCCAGCCCTTTATAATTCCACATCAGATTCAAACTGGAGTCTGATTGGTAATTTAGTGTTTCTTTGTAAATTATGCCTTTGTGTGTAATATTTTACGGTTTCTGTGTGTTTGGAAGACAAAAACCTTGCCTTTACCTGATATTTACTTAATAGTTTGAATGGTTTGACCATGGCGGCTTGAGGCGAGGCACCTGGAGGGTCAATATTACCTCTCCAGTAGAGCAAATCAGAACCCACTAAGAAGAATGACTAATTAGAAAGTAATACTCTGTCCTAGATATAAAACAGCACATACAAAATGATACATCCTTGGCATTTTTTCATTACAAAGTGTTGATTGACAGGTGGATATTGGTTGGACTGGGCTTTGGCAGGGTTTAGCTGTAGCAGGCTGGTGTAGTGGAGCACAGACTCTGTGCCCAGGGGCCTCCTCACCGCTTAATCTATCTTTGATGACGACGTCTTGACAAACATACTAGTATAAGCATAATCACAGTTCGAGCCTCACAGGGCTTTACCGTGCCTCATTATGAAGACATACACCAAATGACACATGCCAAAGACCTTCATTAAGAACAAGCAGAATCTCTCTTAAACCCTTAGTTTCTGTACATATTGAGTTCATCTGCAGGTGGATTAGATGTGATCTTTGATCTGACCCAAAAGACAAAGAAATTTATTCTTATTTGCCCTGAAAAGTATACAGTTTTGGTTTTATCCACCAAGGTTTTGAGATATCCGATTGTGATATTTCTGCCTTCACCCCATTTAAATGCAGCACAACAGAATATTCAGTAGTATGTGGTGTTCACTGAAAAATGACATTAGAAAAGCTTCAGCAGCAACCTCTCTATCCACAAGCAGCATCCATCTTAATTAGTCTGGATCAGTAAAATTCATCATGCAAATGAATCACTATTTGAAGGCAGCAAGTTACATTACCCCAGAACCAACTAAAGGGAGTAAGGGTGAATTGAATAGACAAGTCAAATATTCATCACATACTGACTGTATGTCTATACATGTCACAAAATCATAAAATTAATAAAACAGAAATACTGATGTTTGCTTAAACCCTCAATCAGTTTTTTTTCTGTAGATGTATTCTTATTTTCATGAATATAATATTATGAATATAATATTCAATTTCTGGCATATTCTGTAAATAGTACCCCCTAAATCTCACACACTGGCCCTTTAACATTCACTTTTAAACTATATTACATAAACAAAATGGAGGTTAAAAGGGGAATGTGAAATTTCCTTTTTATAACCCATGTAATGCATTATTTTCTATTATATTATAATACAATGGATAAAAGTAACACAAGAAGAAATGAAGTGGAAGTGAAAGTTAAGAGAAAATTAATAAAAGCTGAAAGTAAAAGTCAGTGCTAAAAGATGGTTTAAAAGAGAATTTCCTAGTTCCTCAGGTAAGTTATTCTAGTGTTGGAGCCCTAACAGCAAAAGGCCTGTCACCCGTGGTCTTCAACCTTGAGTGAGGAATAGCTAATAGGGCCTTATCAGAGGATCTCAAGCTACAGGCTGGTGAGTAATGATTTAGAAGTCCAGCCAGGTAGCCCTGTGCTATACCATCGAGCCTCAAAAGTTAAGAGTGAAATTTGAAAATAAATTCTTAAACAGAGAAGCAACCAGTGAAGGTAAAATAAAGTAGGGGATCTTCAAACAAGGCATTACATTAATCCAGACAGTGATAAAATCAGAAATGATTACTAAAAAAATAATAAAAAATCTAATTCTCAAGTGAAAAAAACATGACTGACGTAGCCTTTTAACATGCAATTTATGATTGAAGAGAAGTGATCTAAAATAAGTCCAGGGTTCTTACTAGAGGGTACAATATGTCGAGTTAGAGTGCCAAGAGCAGGCATAACATAAGTGTGTTCTGGGCCTATAGAGGATTTCTGCTTTGGGAGAGTAAAGCTGAAGAAAAAATCTGCCATCTGATCCTTCACCACAGCACAGCAATTATGTAAGCAAAGGGAGTAAATAAAGACAAAATAAAATTGGTCCTAATGGAGCCTTGAGGCACCCCATATATAGATACAGCCTGAGATGATAAAACCATCAACAGACACAACAATTTATTTTTATTTTTTTTAGAAAAGTAGGAGGACAGTCCCAGAGATACCAACCCATGCTCTCAATCTTTGACTAGAATAATCCACCATATCAAAGACCACTGATATGGTAATGCTAAAATCAAGTAAAACCAGCACTGAGCACTGACAACAGGCTTCATCAAGATATCACTGGTCTGAAGTCTCTGGATTGTGTCAACGGTTATGAGTGATCATAACCAGGTTTTTTTTTTTTTAGTTTTAGTTTTTTTTGTCTTTTTTGTCTCACTAATCAGGAACCCATCTGGAAGATGACGAACTGTTAATGGAATGATTGGACGGTAGGTAACGTGTGAGATGCAAAATATTCCACAAGATAAGTTCAGTAAAAAAGTGGGGTAGTGAATCTTTGATCAAATGTCCTTAATCTAGTCTGTGAAAAAACCTTTCAGTCTGCATTTGAGGCATTAAGGTCACCAGAAAAACCAGGGTTGACTAGACAATCAGTGGTCTTAAATAAGAATCCGGGCATGTGCTGATTTGAGGTGATAAGCTCTACAGCTTTAATTTCAATGTTATAAGATTGGAATAAAATGTATTATGATTATAGTGTATCCAGAGTTTAGATTTCTTCCAGTCTCTCAATCGTCCTATACTCCCTTTTCATGCCACAGATTCTTCCAGTAATCCAAGGTGACACAAAAAGATCATTTGAATTTACATAGACATTTTGGTGAAGAAAGACTGAGATCTAAGGCAGCTGTGTGCATATCCTCGAAGCAGTTCACTAAATTATTAGTGTTTTAATATAAATCTGGATTCACCCAACTTCACAAATAAGGACAATCTTAAAGCACTGATGTAAAAGATGAGTGAGAAACTGCTTACGAGGATTTCTCTTTACATAAAACACAGAGATAAAAACAAGACATAGATGATCAGAGATAAAAATGTGTCTTGAACAAAACTTAAAAAAATGGATAGATAAGATAGACTTTAATGATCCCACGCTGGGGAAATTTATATACTCTACATTTACATTTAGCCATTTAGCTGACACTTTTATCCAAAGCGACTTATACAACTTATGCAACAATAAGTGCTGTGACAGTTCTTAAAGGGGTAGATTTATCATGTCCAGTTGTTGGTATTGTTGGAGAGGAGGTCCTCTCTGAAGAGCTGGAGGTCTTCAGGAGGTTTTCAAAGGTAGAGAGGGACGCCCCTGATCTGGTAGGAACTGGTAGGACGTTCCACCAAAGGGGAACAGGAAACGAAAAAAGTTTGGATTGCCTTGAGCGAACAGGTGACAGAGCCAGGCGTCTTTCATTGGAGGAGCGCAACAGTCGTGAGGTAACATATGTCTAAGGGCATTCAGGTAGATAGGAGCAGTACCGGAGACGACTTTGTAGGTGAGCATCAGCGCATAGAATGTAATGCAGGCTGCAACAGGTAGCCAGTGGAGCGCGTTGAGCAGCGCGGTGACATGTGACCTTTTAGGTTAGTTGTTGACCAGGCGTGCCACCACATTCTAGATCATCTGAAGAGGTTTCACTGTGCAGTCTGGACCACAGCTTGTGTCAGAAGTTGGGTAGCTATACTAAGTATAGTCACCTATAATCTGGATTCTGTCACATATGGCATATCACTAGTGTGAATTATTAAGAATGGTAGACTGTCAAAATTATGTACTGTAGGTCTACAGCTTTTTCAACCATATCCTATGGTCTTCATCAGTAAACTCAGTTGTCATCAGGTGACCGGATTATGCCATATACTATAATATAAAGGTGGGGTCAGTCATAGTGGAAAAAGAACACCACCTGTTGTGTTGCGTTGCATAGCCACAGCCTCCTGCGCAAGGCAGGCAAGTTAGATTGTGTGCCATTTTGCAGTACACACATCTACCACTCTAGAATCTAGGTGTATGGGTGTGTTCAAGATGTTCTTTCTGCCTAAAGACACGCTGTCTCTCTCGTACAAAGGTGCATACATGGAGATGAATATATTCCCCAGACAGAAAACAGCATAATTAAACATGCGCTCAAAGGGGGTGAATGGGGCTGGACTTTGTGGATAGATACAATGCCACCACAAATTCCTATTATGAATTTGCAGGCTGTTTTTATTATGGATGTGTCAAAAGCTATGTAGAGAGTGATGTGAATCCTGTCACCAAGGTCCCCTACAGTAAGCTTTACCACCTCTTCAGTGAGAAGGTGGTTGCCTTGGGATCACAGCATGGTGTGTGGCTTGTTGTGATGTTGGAATGTGAATGGAAGTCATTAACAAATTCAGACCTTCCAGTCTAATCTTTTCTTGCCATGTGCAGAAAGCCAGAACACCTGGAGCCCAGAGAGGCTCTCTTTTAAGATGTTTTACCACAAGGCTGCGTGTGATGATAGTGAAAAGACTCTTGATTCAACTGGCCTTTAACAAACAGTTTAGTCTAAAAAAATACTATTCAATTGGTCAACCACAAATCATTTACAAAATGTTGGCAGCATTGAAGATTATTTCAGTTTTAAGTTAACTACAGTTAACTGTATCACATACATCAATAAGGGGATCCTTAACCAATCTGGCAGATTTTTATTACGATTATTTGGTGCAGCCATTCTGTTTAGTGTCAGTCTTATCAAGTGTGAGTGGAATGGAACATATAATGGTTTTAGTCATCCAACACCAGCTGGAATTGTTCAAACAGCAGAACTAGAAAACAGGACTCATCAGACAAGCGGCACACAATGAGTTGGATGAGGCTATATAGAGGTGTTGCAACTGCCTTAGACATGTATGAGAATAATTAAATATGCTGGTATTCTCCATACAAACCTGTCACTGCTGAGAGGGGGTGAACATGTAAAGTGTGCATTGACACCATCCTTGTCCATCGCTGAAAGTGCCAATGCTATTGGTACGGGACAGGACTCTGCACATCCTGTTCATGTGACTGGTGTAAAGGATCTGTTTGTGGAAGACATTTTGAGACATATGCCATACACATTGATCCATGTGTGATGGGTAGAGTTCTCCCTCCCCCCTCTGCCTGTTTAGCCACGCTAGATCACTTCCTGGTTCTCTTTAAATGTAGCTGCAGCCAGCCAGCAGTAGGTTTTGCCTCATGCTGTCCTGACTCCACACATGTCTAGTCAAGGTCTTTCTGTTGAAGATATTGCTGGCACATGTACTTAGTACTTCTGTTGCATCTGTACAGGTGCAGGACTGAGCGTGAAAGGAGTCTAGTCACAGTGCTCCCTTCCCCCTCGTCTGTGCTGCGCTCACCATGTGTGGCTGTATAATATGCAGCTCCCAGGAATGCCTGTTTTTGGTGTTCTAAATCAGGGCGGTCTAAAGCACACAGGGCAGACACTGCTGCACGGTTAGATTTTTCATTTCTTTTTTTTAAATTTTTATTCAGTGACAGAACATGTTCATGATTTTTATTAATTGATGCAAAAGAATGTTAGAGTCTATACACCTATCTTATCACCATTTTGTTAATATCACCTATTTAAAAAGTAAATACATATGGGTGGGTCAGTAATCATGATCTCAAAATATCTATTTGTAATTATCATTGTTGCATAACATTATTTTCTACACTGAACACATGTAAGGTTCTATCCATGGTGTTCAGTAACTGTCCACAAGGCATCCCTTACACCAGTGGTTCTCAACTGGTCTGGCTTCGGGACCCACCATCACCCCTAAAGGACAGGCCGTGACCCAAATTGAGGAAAATTTTCAACTTCTCAAATTTATTTAATGAAAAGATGGTGCAGTTTGGTGGGTGTCTATTAACATTACAAGGCTTTATCGCCACCTACTGTGGCGATTGTGAATAGACGGCACTCCGCGACATAAAAAATCCACTTCAAAATAAAAGCACAGGATTTTGTTCCTAACATTTTTTTCCCAGGCAAAGGCCCGCGACCCACTGAGAACGGGTCCGCGACCCACTTTTGGGTCGCAACCCACCAGTTGAGAATCACTGCCTTACACAGAAAATCCATATATTGGAATTATAGTCAACAACCAATTTGCACAGTTAACAAGTTATTCTGTCAAAACGTGCATTAATGAATTTTGTGGTGACAAAGAACACATCCCACTTGTCCTTCCAGCAACAAATAATGACATCTCCTCTCACTAGTTTACCAATTGTGATGGCCCTGGGGAAAGTCCTTTCTATTCAGCCTAATGGTACGATTGAAGTAGGTGTCTGCATACAACAAATCACTTGGGAGGGAGCTAGAGGAGACAAAGTTATCTACATACAAGTGGTTTCATTACATTCTTGATGACTAAATACACCAAGCCAAGTTCAGCCTGGTCCTGTGCCCTACCTACAGGAGGCCACTGGTGTAAATGTCTCTGACCAAACAATCAGAAACAGACTTCATGAGGGTGGCCTGAGTGGCCGACGTTCTGTACTGGACCCTGTGCTCACTGCCTGGCACCATGGAGCTCGACTGGCATTTGCCACAGAATTGGCAGGTCTGCCACTGGCGCCCTGATGAGAGCAGGTTCAACCTGAGCACATGTGATAGACGTTAACGGGTCTGGAGACGCCGTGGAGAACGTTATGCTGCCTGCAAAATCATTCAGCATGACCGGTTTGGTGGTGGATCAGTGATGGTCTTGGGAGGCATATCCCTGGAAGGACGCACAGACCTCTGCAGGTTAGACAACGGCACCCTGACTGCTATTAGGTATCACCATGAAATCTTTGGACCTATTGTCAGACCCTAGGCTGGTGCAGTGGGTCCTGGGTTCCTCCTGGTGCACAACAATGCCAAGCCTCATGTGGCGAGAGTATGCAGGCAGTTCCTGGAGGATGGAGGAATTGATAAAATTGACTGGCCCCTATGCTCTACTGACCTAAATCATATAGAACACCTCTTGGACATTGGTTTGGTCCATTCAATGTCACGTTATTTATTTTCCTGTTGATCTGATGTGTTTTCAAAGTGTTACATTAATTTTTCATGAAAGCAGCTCAGCACTGCCTAAGAGCTGCTGCAATGATATGGAGTACATTTAAACAATTTGACAGTTCAGACAATGAGCATTTGGTTAACAGCATCAAACTAAACTCCAATTCCTTGTCTCCCACTCTTCAGCTTGCCTTTCTCACCTCCTCTCCTCCTCCCCTCCTTGCTGTTGTAAATCCCCTGTCCTCTCAGCCGTGTGTGAGTGACTCTAGCCAAGCTGATTGCTTCTAATTACTCCAACACATGCTGATTAAACCTCTGACACAAATTGGTGCACATGCACAGATATGATCTACAAAACCAAAACCTATGTTGTCTTATGCTTATGAGATCTTAAGCCATGACTGTCAATCTATACCCTCATTTTAATAAAGATGTTTTTTTTAAGGAATTTTAATGACTAGTTAAACACTTTTCCTGAATTTTTTGCAGCTGTTCTGTGTGCTGGTAACATGGCAAACCAGAACACATTTCGAATCTTGCCCTGGCTAAACAGGGAAGTCTGTGATTAAGTTTGGCACAGATTGAAATCCAGGTGTGCACTCTGCAGCACTATTACCAGTGCTACAAGGATAAAGTAGTCTCACTCACCAGAAACATGCAGGCTGGATTAAGAACCAACAAAGACCACAAAAGAAACAGCAGTGCTGAGTTAATGTCTACCTCTTTCTCAGATGAACTGAACAACTGTGCATGCTTTGGGGAAACCCTTTCAGCCAGGGATGTACAAAAGGATACTGCCCTCTCTCTTACCTGGACCCGAGAATGCTGTGCATTGACTATAGTTCAGCATTCAGTACCATTTTGCCGTACAAGCCTACAGGTCTTCAGGTCATCGGGTCTGCAAGTCATCGGGTCTACAGGTCATGAGGTCTACAGGTCATTGGGTCTACAGGTCTGCAAGTCATCGGGTCTACAGGTCATTAAGTCTACAGGTCTGCAAGTCATCGGGTCTACAGGTCATGAGGTCTACAGGTCATCGGGTCTACAGGTCTGCAAGTCATTGGGTCTACGGGTCATCGGGTCTACAGGTCTGCAAGTCATCGGGTCTACAGGTCATTAGGTCTACAGGTCATCAGGTCTACAGGTCTTCATCCCACAGGCCAACTCTTGAACTCTTGTAACTCTTGTTACGGGAATTTTAAAGAAAAACCCTTAAATAAGAAGGATTGGATTCAAAACATCAAAGTTTAAGTTGAATTTATTGTTCTTGTACAAGAGGAGCGTTTCACAGTGCAACCCCCTAAAGGGGTTACAGAGAAAAAGGCTCACTGAGGAGCATTGACAGTTGGTTCTTATACATTTTCCTGAAGATGGGCTGTCTCAACCCCTGTAAATTGTTAACAGTCAATTTGCATATAAAGCATTTAAACAGCTTACTTCAACATATCACCTAATGAGTAGCCAGTATGTCCCCAATCTTGATGTCATCTCTCTGACCTGTCCCTGACTCATTCTAATTCCTCTATTTATACATTAACCTGAACTTTACCTTACCCTGCCAGTCTCAGTAAAACATCAATAAAGGGAAGTGCCCTAAGGACATATGATGCAAACATTGTATAAGTTAAAACATCCAACTAGCTGTGTAACCCTAATTTTTATAACAACTCTCATTACTGTCACTGATACATTTTACCTGAAATCTTTTTTTCATTTAATGCTGAAAATGGTTTACATCTCTCTTTACATCTATATTGATACAGCATACAGTGTATATTACCTGTTCATACCTTCTCACATCACATTATATATATAAACTGGGAACACATAATCAGTTGTTCATGACCCGGCTCTAGAGCCATGACAAACACAAAAAGGAGAAGTGGATTGAAGGCCAAAATTAAAGTGATTTATTGTAAAGAACTAAACAACAAACCTTTTTTTTTTTTACCAAAAACGAACCAAAGAAACAATGGGGTGTGTTAATCAGTCAATCAGTGGTGAAGGTGCATGTATGCATGAGTGAAAATGTGTAGATGTGAGATGTTGCGTGCATGAGAACAAAGAAACCAAAAAACCATGAGGCAGCCTGGAGAGGTGGGTGGAGCCTGCCAGACAGAGAGTGACAGAGATTTAGTGGGTGGAGCTCCCTGGGTATACAGGGACCCAGGGGTTTCCACCAAACAGCTGGATATGGGAACACACACTCAAATTGCTCAGGGAACCGTCACACCCCCCTCCATAAGAACGGGGTCCCAAAAGGATTCCCATGAAAAATATACCATCATATCAAGTGTGGAAACAAGCAAAGAGCAGCCAAAACCAACACTAAGCTGGAGCTCTAGACAATGTGTCTGCCACCACATTGTCAGTTCCCTTAATATACTTGACATACAGGCAGAATGACTGCAGGAACAATGACCAACGCACTAACCGCTGGTTTGGACACTGCAAAGAATTGAGGAATGTCAACGGATTGTGGTCCGTATAAACTACGACCTTATTGCTGCCACCCAGATACACTTCAAAGTGTTTTAACGACAAAATTAAGGCCAATGCCCCTTTTTCCAATTACAGAGTAATTTAACTGGCAGGAGTTAAACTCCTTAGAGAAGAAACTAACCGGTTTTTCTATTTCCAGATCATCAGCCTGCATAAGTACCGAACCCGCTCCTACAAAGCTGGCATCTACATACAGTTTAAACTGCAGGTCAAAGCGTGGGGCAGCCAACACTGGGGCAGAGCAAAGGAGTATTTTAACTTGTTCGAATGCTTTCTGACAAACCGCAGACCAGAAGAATTTTACCTTCCCTTTCAACAGATCGGTTAGGGGTGCCACCACGTTCGAGAAGTTTCTGCAAAAACTTCTGTAATACCCCATGAGGCCAAGAAAACGCATGAGCTCCTTCTTTGTGGTCGGGGCTGGGTACTTTTCTACTGCCTGGACTTTGGCATCAACCGGACACACGTGATCCTGTCGCACCACCACCGAGATAGGTGACGGTCGCCCTCGTAAACTCACACTTTGCGAGGTTTACTGTAAGCCTTGCCTCTACCAAACGGGTGAACAGTTCAAAAAATGTCTGAAAAAATGACCACGTCATCCAAATAAACTGTTGTCAGACTTTGGCACAAGCAAGCATGGTGAGGACCAGCTTGAATTACATGGCTCTGCAATACCATTCTCCAACATGTATGCGATTTCAGCATCCAGAAATTTACGTTCAGCATTTACATGGTAGAACCTCTGTTTAATTGGCTCAGCATCTCCAACATCAATGTTATGTTCAATGAAGTGAGTATGACTAGGTGTATCGCCAAACAAACAGGGAAAACTCAGAATCAATTGAACCAGCTCGCCGCGGCGTGGTTCTGGCAAGTGGTTCAATAGTTTGTCCAAGTTTTGTAAAGCATCCACGTAACATAGCCTGATCAGGTGCAGTCAACACATCATCCTCCCCACCTACATTACGAGAAGACTCCTGCACCGGACCAGCAACACAAACAGCACGAGCGTGACCCACATATTGGCTGTGCAACAGAAAAGGATGGCTCAGAGGTGCGTTCATAATACAGTTTAAGCAAATTTACATGGCAAAGCTGACTTTTATTCCTCAGTTTAAGCAAATTTACATGGCAAAGCTGACTTTTATTCCTCCAACCGGGAGTTGAAATTATGTAATTTTGATCAGAAATTTGTTTCAACACCGTGTGTGGACCTGAAAACTTTGCCTGGAATGGTGATGTAACAATAGGGAGTAGAGCAAGTACCTGATCTCCAGGACTAAACGCACAACGTTCAGTATGGCGATCATACCACGATTTCATCTTGTCCTGAGCTGACGCAAGTTTTTGTTTTGCTAACTCCCCAGCTGTGTACAGTCTGTGCCGAAACCCATTGATATAGTCAATTAAGTTTTTAGGTGGATCTGAGCCTTTCCAGCTATCAGACAAGACTGCCAAGGGACCTCTTACCGTATGTGCAAACACAAGTTTGTTTGGGCTGAACCCTGTACTCGCCTGTGTTACCTCCCTTGCCGAGAGACCTTCCTCACAGTCCTTCCCTAACTCAGTGCAGAATGCATGCAGTAGAGACTTTAAAGTTTGATGGAAGCGCTCTAACGCACCCTGACTCTGCGCATGGTAAGCAGAGCTCTGATTATGCTGTACCTGAAGCTGCTTCAACACCTGTGAGAACATGTGACAGGAAAAATTTGAACCCTGGTCAGACTGTATATGCTTTGGAATGCCGAAGATGGAAAAAAACTGAGAAAGTGCTCGTACCACAGACCTAGTAGTTATTGTGCGCAGAGGATACGCGGCTGGATAACGTGTACTCTGGCACATGACAGTCAATAGATACTTAGCACCTGATTTGGATGGAGGAAGAGGACCTACACAGTCAATAATCACATGTCCAAACGGCTGGCTGATCGCAGGAATGGGACACAGTGGTACCGGTTTTAATGTCTGGTTTGGCTTGTCCGTCAGCTGGCATGTATGGCATGTTTTAATAAACGCGGATACATCTCTCCTCATCCGAGGCCAAAAGAAATCTCTCAAGACAAGATCATATGTTTTTTTCACACCAGCATGTCCAGCTTCATCATGTGCTACTTTTAACACTAAGTTTAGTTGGCAAAACTATCTGAAAACAGGAACCCCAATGAACACTTCACTGTGCTGCAACCACTACCTCACCAGCAGTGAGTCCTGAAGAAAATAACCACAAGCGCCGTCCTGCACCTCACTCTCAGACTGAACCTGCTCCATCAGCCCCTTGAGAGAGGAATCAGCTTGCTGCTCTGCCACCAGATCACTGCGGGATATTGACAGAGGAAAATCAGACGAGTAACGAAAATTTTCGACAACCATTTTCCTTATCTGACTGTGTTGCAGACTCAGAATCAGTTTCACTCTCATCCGGTTCCACTCCCACCCCTGGCACCGGTGAGACCACCACAGGTGGAGTTACATCTGCCCACACACACGCACCTACCAAGTCGTTACCCAGGATAACAGAGATGCCCTGGATCGGCAACGCAGGGCGCACAGCCAACTTAGCCTCCCCCTGAAACAAGTCACAGTCTAGTATCACCTTGTGCAATGAACAAACAATACATTTAAATCCATCCCACGAACAGGAACTGAATTGCGAGTTTCTGACTCCTTAGACAACAGCAAAACTCCAGCCTGAATGAAAGAGTCAAAAGCGCCTGTGTCTCTTAAAATTGTCACAGGCACATTTTCTGACCTTTTCATAAATTCACATAAACCTTAAAAGTCGTTCACCTCCGATGCAGAATACCAGTGAGTGAAATGTAAATTCAGGTCATGTGCAAATTCAAGATGACTCTGATTTTCTCCTGTCTTCCATGTCCGAAACCGTTGCCTATATGCTTCCGGAACCAGCTCATAAGCTCTCAGTACCGCTGACTTCACAGCAGAGTAACTTTTACTTTCAGGATAACTTAACGCAGAGTAAGCTTCCTGCGCCCTGCCAGTCAGCACACACTGCAGCATAAGTGTGCGTGCCGACTCCGGCTAGTTGCGCGCTTCAGCCACTCGTTCAAACAATGAGAAAAATGACTCGGGATCCTTCTCTGAAAACTTTGGCAAAAGCCCCAGGTTTCCCAATTGAAGCATCAATAATTCTTTTTGTTGCTCAAACGTTAAACCTGATGTCAACGCCGGAGACAACGTGGTAACAGGTGGACCTACTGGTGGAGGTAACACCTTGTTTTCAAATAAATTTGATGTCAGAATAGCCTTCACTCTCTCTTTAAGACGTTTATCTCCAATATCAATATCATAGTGCTCTGCTATTTTCAACAGTTGTTCTTTAGTGCACAAATCTAAAAGCTCCTCTGAAGGAGAATCAAAGAACTCCTCAGTATTCATAATAACTTGTGTGTGTGCGAAAATCAATGCAAACTTTAAGTGTAGTCTATTTCGATATACAAACAATTTGGACTGAACAGGAAGCAAGTGTGCCCCACTAACTGCCTCAACCACAAACTACCTAACTAAGCTCAACCCTGGTCTTCATGCAGTTACTGGTGGTGGGTAGTTATACACTGACGCCCAATGGCCAGGGAAGGCAACCAGAACCTGGCGACCCACCCTAAACCATGGATGTGCTCCCGAGACAAAATGCTCTAACCACGGTCACCGCAAGACTAACAAAACAAATAGGATGAAACCTAAAGAGGTAATGCCGCTGAGCCTAACAGGGGACACCTGATCACATCAACTAAATATACCTGCTAGACCGCACTTACCTTACCTTGATTTCCAGTTAAAACTCCAGTCTAGTCCTGAACAAACTTGTAGCATCCATTACAGTTTACAGATCCACTTTCATCTTTTGTACTTGCTATAGTTGTGTGCTCTGAGGGATTATAGCACAATTTAGGGTGCACAACGTTACCAGATAAAGTGGATTCTTTCTGGATAATCAATCTGTTGTTTTGATTGTCTCACTGTTGTTGTTTCTTGTCCCGTTGGACCTATTTTTAGCTGTGATCCCTGATCGCAGCAGCACTTTTATTATAACACATAAAACCGATGGCCAGAGCGAGAAAAATAAAATCCAATTTGTAAGAGCTGTATAGTTTTCCTCCAATGCACCGACATGAAAATGATATCAATCCTGTCATCTCAGAAAGGAAGCAGATAAGCATACTTCCCAGAATGTTGAATTATTCTGATTAAACCCAACACCAAATCTTGAAGAAGCCCAACTTTAAAGTTAGAAAAATGGTATTCATAAGAAAAAAAACACCCGACCACACACGTTCCACAGGATGGCAGGGATTACTCATTCTGGCTCCATAGCACAGTGAGACAGACGGTAAAATCAATTAAGTTTAGCTTGTGGCTTCACTAGTTAAAGTATCTGCAAATAGTTGATAAATGTCAGCTCTCTCATCATTCAATCTTTCTCCACACAAGCCAAAATCTTCCATAATCACAAGGAAACTACACTCACGGAAACAAAGTTGAGATTTTTTTCTTTATGATTTACCTGACATAAACTGCTACAGTAATGTGTGGAGCTACAGTAAGTGTCACTTTGCATTTGTAGTAGTGACATATACATAATTATCATCTGACAGATAGCATAATGCCTAATTTGTTACTGTGTATGAAGGTGCTCTCATCTCTCTGCCTATTATTAGCTGTCTTTATCTGCGTGCAGAACAGATCTGTGATGGATTAAAAAAAGTCAACGCCAGCATCTCATCCGCCAGCATATTTCATAGCTCTCCCTCTATAGTTCATTTTAAATGGGCTAGGTAGGATTGCATGCAAAGTCAGTGGATGCCAATTGCTCAATAGTAATTTGAACAAGAGTTAGCTAATCTTGGAACTGAATGAACCTAGTTTAGATGTACAGAGAAAAAGAGAGAGTGACTGAAGAATGCTCAGCGCTATCTTACAGTTAACCTCTGTATAGTTACTACATTGGCTGTTTGAGGTGAGAGCAGAATCACGTGACTTTCTCCAACTAATCAACAAATGCCAGGCTACACCACAGGAACAGCAGTACTTAAATGTTAAAAACGTATCAAACTGTGACCCAAAGCAGCAGTATGTACTGAACTGTTGTCTATCATTACCACCTAAACACATACACACAAAACCTATTAGACAAAGTGTATACAGGGAAACAGATTGTTGTCGTCAGGGTGCATGCTGTGCTAATTACAAACTGTGCTGTCGGGCTCATCAGTGTGCTAAATGTGTACGTTTCAATATATTTAACCATTTCTACTGAGGTCTTTTGTTTACACACACACACACACACACACACACACACACACACACACAGATGCAAGCAGAGCTTTTATTGTTAGTTCAGTATTTGGAGGTACTTCCACTCGGAGTGTCTTTTTGGAGAATTTAACTGCACTTTCCTGCAGGGATGGTCTCTCTCTCAGTTCCACTTTTTCTCTTTCCTTTCACCTTCTCTGTTGGTGTGACCAATCATATGTTATCATAGGCCATACACTTCAGTCATCCAGTGGATCTATAAATGGAACTGTAGAGAGTGTTGGGGGCAGGGCTGTGCTCTTTCTTAAGCTACTCATGGAGCCAAAAGAGTTGATTTCTGGGCATACAATTACCTGGTTCTGCTAGCTTCAATGGGGATACAATACTGAATGGCTCAAGTTCTGATAGTGGAACTGGCACAGTATGGTTAAAGGAGGTGGACCCAAGAACAGACATAAAGGTAGTAGTGAACAAAAGACTTACTCAGTGAATGGGTAGGACACACAAAATAACAAAAGGTGGTTGAATAGTCCAAGTAAAGAGAAAGTCCAGCAATCCAGGAATCAAGCTTAAGTCCATACAAACAAAAATCCAGAACATGGAACACAAGCTGAAAATGAACTTGACACAAAACTGGAGAACAGAAGACAGAACTCGCGATACAGACAGAACACACCACACAGAAGAGAACAGACCTGGTGAAAAGACACAGAGGACCTGACAAGGGAAACCAAGAAACACTGAATACACGAGACACATTGAGGGGAGAATTAGAAAATAAAACAGGAAATTCTAAACAAGACAAAACCTTGACAGGAATGATTCATTTTGGAAGGGCTGTATGCTAAACGAATGTATCCACCATTTTACAGACGCTTCTTTTGGAAGCTGATAGGAAAAATTTTCATGCTTTGGCCGCTATGTCAAATTGGCTTCACAGCCTGGAACTCCTGAGGGCTTCTTTTATACACTAATGAAAACAGAGTTTTGAATATCACGTTCCAGTTCTGTCATATTCTGTAAATAGAAATCTAAATCTGACACACTGGACCTGGAGTAATGACAGTTGAGGAGATTCAACACGCATATAAAGGATCTCAAACATGGCCCAGCTAACCCAATGGCTGACTTGTAAGTCTGAATAGAGACATAGAGAAACAACTTTATCTGACTAACATTACCCGACATTAGCCAACCTATGCGCCTGTTTTATAGTGCATTCAACAGAATAAGGATATGTTTTATTGCTTATGGATTTAACTACAGATGTAGAATGTTTTATTCTTCTTCTAAAAGCTACACAGTCACGCTTCAAAGACTTGGTCCATTTACCTCCAGTGGTACTGTACTGAAACATAGAGATAGTTTGGGTGTCTCAGGTTCTTTTGTCATTTTTTTTGTGGTTTAGAAAGTAAGAAAAGTTTTTACAGACAGTGTAGGAGCCACATTTAAGTTTGTTTGAATTCAGTTATTTACATTGTTTTGTGAGTGTGCACCCTCTACAGGTGAGGATGGTGGTGCGACCGATTGAATAGCAGCCCTTCAGGTATCAGGTGGAGAAGGCAGACCAGCAGACACCGTCATTGACCGCAGCGTGTGAAGCTGTGTGGTCCTGCCAGTTACAAGATTTAAAAGACCCATGCAAACAATGCGTTATTTGTGTGTTTATTTAAGTTACAATAAATTATCGGCTTCGTTCATCAATCAGCTCTCACTGGATTGTTTTTGATCACAAACTGGGGGTCTGACACTGCACGACTGCTTTCTCCAAGTGGTGAAACAAAGGAATCTGGAAAACTGGATACAAAGGGTTACAAGAAAAACCCAAACAAAGTTTTGCCACTACAATAGTCAATGACGAGGGTTCCGGGAAAAGAAACTTTTGAAACCGTGCGCATTGGAGACAATAGGAAATGTCGGCCTGACGCATGGACTTGAACAGAGGAAGCGAGTTATGTGTTTGAAATGCCGCTATCCTGAATTATTTTTTTGTTTTGGAATAATATTGAAAGAATTTAGAAACGACTTCGGATGAAAATTTTTGAGTTTATGGACTGAGATCCTTATTTTTGGTGGAGATTAAAAAGGACGAGCGTATTGAAACTTTGGATAATATGCATGAATGAAGCAGCGACAATTTGGATTTTTTAAAATACTGACAACTCTTCTGACTCATTGAGTAATATTGCATTGTCGGGAAGAGGATTAATATTTTGTGTGCCTTTGGACCAAGGTACTTTTTATTATTCTGTTTCTGGACATAATGGACACAAGCTGAAACCAGAAACGAAAATTCGGCTCAATTTCTCGTTTTCTGTTCCAATCACCAAAAACAAAATTTCCACTTCCATATTCCATTTTAGTGGTGGGCAGGGCTCGTACGCTTCTTTGCCCGGTACTCTTCAAAATAAAAGTTCTTCCGTTTGACAAAAATATTACTTTATTAAAGGGTGACCAAACGTACTCTTTTGGCCGGACATTTTTACGTCCTGTCTGGGGCTCCTGAGGATTTTTTTCTTTATAAGTTCATGAAAATGTCCGGTTTTCAATTGACTGGCGCTTTGCACAGGCTGTCCTGTGTGTGGACCTGCGACGCGCACACTGGCTCAATTCGTGGCATCGGCATCTAGTAGTGGCATTTTCAGGGAATGCCACTACTAGATGCCACTATCTGAGGCATTGATTAATCTCTCAACTGCTGCCGATGTGTGCGCGCGCCACGGCAGTTGCTGCTGTTATGGGCATTTGCTTTTATTTTATAAAACAGTCATTGTTGTATTACACTTGATGGAAGTAACATTTCTTTTACGTGAGTTCCGCATTAATTTGCGAGGTTTTCTTAAATAATCTCGCAACCACTGTGTGGCGCAGCTGCCACTGACCTGCCGCTGTGCGTGTGTGTATGTGTGTGAGGTAGGCAACTAAATAAAGTGTGAAACACATTGTTAATTTAAAGAAAATTAATTTAAATAAATATTTGAATGGTTGCTAGATTTGTGTTTTTGCTGACACTTTGGAGAATGGAATGCTTAACCCGAAATAAAAAGTTCATTCAAAAGTGCAATTATTTGTGTTGCTTGCGGGGTCATTTGTTTTCACTTAATTCATCTATAAAAACTAAAAATGACCATCAAAAGTGTTGAGAAACAACACCTGTCATAGGATATGACACTTTATGACATAAGTGGTATGAACAGAATGCTTTAACTGTTATAACATTACCTTTTATGCTGGAACATTTTAGGTTGATTTTAAGATCAGATATTTAAATTATTATTGTAAGAAAACCTCACAAATTAATGCGGAACTCACGTAAATGAAATGTTACTTCCATCAACTGTTTTATAAAATAAAAGCAAATGCCCATAACAGCAGCAACTGCCGTGGCGCGCGCACACACACGCACGCTGTCGAGTTAGGTTCTTTATCTATTTAATAAAGATGCTGAGACGGATTTCACGTTGAGTCTTTACTTCCACATTTCACATGACCTTTGACCCGTGGCTCTGTGACAAAAACATAACCTGAGGTTCCCCTGTAAGACCGCCCCCTGGTGTCCTGGCCTAATGCTACACATATACTGCACATACCCAGATTACACCACACACGCACACACGCACACACACAGCGGCAGCAGTTGAGAGATTAATCAATGCCTCAGATAGTGGCATCTAGTAGTGGCATTCCCTGAAAATGCCACTACTAGATGCCGATGCCACGAATTGAGCCAGTGTGCGCGTCGCAGGTCCACACCCAGCCTGTGCAAAGCGCCAGTCAATTGAAAACTGGACATTTTCATGAACTTATAAAGAAAAAAATCCTCAGGAGCCCCAGACAGGACGTAAAAATGTCCGGCCAAAAGAGTACGTTTGGTCACCCTTTAATAAAGTAATATTTTTGTCAAACGGAAGAACTTTTATTTTGAAGAGTACCGGGCAAAGAAGCGTACGAGCCCTGCCCACCACTAAAACGGAATATGGAAGTGGAAATTTAGTTTTTGGTGATTGGAACAGAAACGAGAAATTGAGCCGAACCAGAAACGAGTCGTTTTTTCGTTTTAAACAAAAAAACGACTCATTTCTGGTTTCAGCTTGTGTCCATTATGTCCAGAAACAGAATAATAAAAAGTACCTTGGTCCCTTTGGAAGTTTATTTTAATAATCATGGCTGGAAAAGACGAACAAAAAACAACAACAAACATGGATGATGCGATAACACGTCTCCGTTCGGCAAGATCAGGAAAAATGTCTCATATCACTCGGAGAATGAACATTATAAATAACTTGATGGCTGGAGATGAATTTTTTGATGAGGTAAAAGGAAATATGGTTAAGTTTGAGTAATATCTTGCCGACTTTAAGGACCTGCATGCGTCTTATGCTGACACACTGAGTGAGGAAGTCCGTCAAGAGGACAATGAAAAATGGTATCAGCCGAGATATGCACAGATCGCGGCTTTCATTGTAAAAGCCACAAAATGGATTAGAGCCATAGAGGATCCTAGTTCCCCCTTAGTAGCCGAGGCCACTTCTTCCGCTGCGCATGTGGAAGACCCTCTGCCCGATTCCGCTGATAACGCCGACCCCGACCCTGACTTTATTGATGTGCAATCAGGTTCATCCAGAGGCTCAAGTAAAGCATCTACAACACTGCGCATTAATGCGGAGGCAGAACGAGTGACCTTATTGGCCAAAGCATCTAAATTACAGGAGAAACACGAGATTGAGGAACAGGAGGATTCTTCTCTTAGCCCTCGCCGGAGGCAGTCGCATTCTTTCTCTCTCCCTTATCTTGCTGATTGTGCCTCACTGTGCCTCTTGTCTCGTCTCTACTTCTCTCTTTTCTGTGGTGAAGTCTCTCAAATCCTAAATTATGGAATTGATCAGCTGGTCCCTTTTGATACTATTTTTTCACGAAGGAATGCTGGTCCGGGAGAACCGTCATGTCCTGATGGGACTTTTGCTGCTGGGTACGCGATGGACTCTTGGAGCAAGTGGAACGTTGTCTGCCTGGGAGCTCTGTCCCTAGAAGACATCGAGGATGTCTAGATACATTTGGATCTGTGATAGCAGGTGTCCTAATGATTGGCATCGGGATGGCCCTGATCTATCGGAAAATTGGGAAGCTGGCAGCCAATAAGGAATCCCCGAAGCTGTCGGCTGCAATCACACACCATTGCGGAGCCGTTGCTGACCAGGTGAAAGGGCTACAGCAGAAGGTGACACAGATTGAGGAACTGTTACGTGACACCGCAGTCCGGTCTGAGGAGACTTGGAAGAGGCTCGACCAGATCTGTGATTAATCTGTGGATACCCCCCGACGCTTGGATATCATCATGAACATGTTTTGGGAACTGGGTAGAAACATCTCCACCCAGGCCGCAATCAGTGTTATGCGTCTGGAGGAGGTGACTAGGGGTCTCTCGGCCCTGCAACGGAATTTCGAGTTGGGGGGCAGGCAGTATTAGGTTTTTAGACTAAATTGTCAATTTTCCTGAATCCCTAAAATGAAATGATTTTCTTGCATTTACTGTCCCTGCTATTATCTTCTCTCAGAGGTCTTCATTGCAGTTTACTTGTCTTATCTATGCTCCACGGCACTGGACACTCCAAGGACACACAGCTGTGTAAACAACAGCTCACAATGAACAAAAAGAACATCATATCAATTTGGCAAGGCTGACTCCACGTATTGTAATCTCTCTGCCCTATAGTCATTCTGCCTGGGTTGTCACATGTTTCTCTTCTTTCCCTATCTGTACCCTGACCCCATCTCTCTCCTAAAATGCGATCCAACAAAAAAGACACCTCATGTATACCAATCCAATGTATAATGTCATATGTGTCTGTGATTGGTTTTTTGCCTGTAATTGCACTTTTTTTCTTTCTTAAAAATGGTGGCGCGAGCAAATGGCTGGCAGCCGTAACCGAATTTCCCTTTTAGGGATCAATAAAGTACTATCCTATCCTATCCTATCCTATCCTAAATGTTAAGGAAACGGAGAGAAGCGCTGGAACTGAATGCTGAAATTGAAGCCATTACTGCTAAGATCAACTATTTGAGAGAGGCTGAATTTAATTTGTACAGCTCTGATAAAATTTATTTTGTCCCACTTCCAATGCCAGTGATAGGTGCAGAAGCAGCTGAAGCCACAGCCGATACATCAGCTGCCATTGAACTGGACGAAAGGCTGCAGCATTCACTTCATCTTCAGGACAGGATTTCCCTTGGCCCTGCAGTCCGACCCAAGACTGGTGTTCATGTTCAATTTCCCCTGTTTGACTCAGCCTTAGATAGAGATAGCCATCACAGTAGGTCTACTCTCCATCCCAGGCCCACTAGTGATGTATCACAACCACAATGCACACCGCCTCATGGTTTCCCCTCTGCTACTCCCCAGTCACAGTCAAGCTCTGCCCAAGTCACCCAGTACCCTGTGCCACAGCGGCAAAATCCCTCTGTGCCCATGTCATCATCACAGGAAAGCCACATAAGCAAAATGCTGGAAAATCAAAGTGAATTAACCAGGATGCTGATGAAGCAACAACTGTTGTCTACTTTACCACAAGGTAACATTCCAATCTTTGATGGCCATGTTTTAGAGTACAGATCATTCATTCACTCCTTTGAGAACATGATTGAACGTAAAACTGATAACAACAGCGACAGATTACAGTTTCTTATTCAGTACACCAGAGGCCAAGCGCAAAGGTTAGTCAAGAGCTGTGAGTACATGACACCAGATAGAGGCTATCAGAAAGCAAAAGAATTACTTAAGAGCAACTTTGGAAATGAATATAAAATCTCTTGTGCTTATCTTGAAAAGGCTCTATCTTGGCCGCAAATGAAATCGGAGGATTCCAAAGTCCTGCAGGATTATGCCATGTTCCTCAGGAGCTGCTGCAACACTATGGAGGACCTGGAGTACATGGATGAGCTGAATACAGTGTCGAGCATGAGAAGCATTGCCCTCAAGTTGCCATACAAGCTCAGGGAGAAATGGCGGAACAAAGCATACGAGCTGCAAGAACAACACAACCGCAGGGTGAGAATATTGGATCTTATCACTTTTATTGAAAGACAAGCTCGCATTGCAGCTGACCCAGTCTTTGGTTATCTTCAGGATCAGACAGTTAGAGGAAAGATTAAGTCCCCTGTTAAGTCACAGGCCTTAAATTCATCTGGTAGCAGCTATGTTACAAATGTGGCTCTTCCCCCAAAAGAGACAAAGCCTGAGCGCCCTTGCCCCTTCTGTAGCTCAAACCACACTTTAAATTTGTGTAAAGATTTCGCAAAGAAAGCCCACAGAGACAAGCTCAGCTTTTTGAAAACAAAGGGCATTTGCTTTGGATGCCTTTCCATAGGCGGTCATATTAGTAAAGACTGCAAAAATTGTCTCACCTGCAACATATGCAAGAAGGCTCATCCAAGCGCCCTGCACATTGAGCCCAAAGACCATATAAATAAAGACAGCACGGTTAGTGAGCCAAAAAGGCCCTCTGGTGTTATAGGCAGTGCATCGGCAGAATTATGTGGTCATATAGGGGCCGGAGACCAAGAAAGCGTGCTTCCAATTGTTCTGGTCAGAGTCAAGGCAGCAAAGGGCAGCCATGTCCATCAAGTGTATGCTCTCTTAGATCATGGGTCCTCTGCCACCTTCTGCTCAGAGGAGCTCATGTCACAGCTCGGCCTCAAAGGCAAAAGGACTCACATCCTGCTGCGAACCTTGAATCAGGAAATGTCTGTCCCAGCTTATGTGGTGTCAGGACTCGAAGTTTCAGCACTGGACAGCGACAACTTCCTTCCTCTTCCTGACACCTTTACTCAAAAGGAAATGCCGGTCACCACAAGCAGTTGCTGTTAGGATACTGTTGGGGTGGGTTGTAAATGGGCCACTGAGCGGCTGACTGTGTAGACAGGGTGACTGTGAACTAGATTTCAGTGGTGAGTCTGGAAAAGCTGCTGATATCACAGTACAATCAGGATTTCAATGAAGTTGCCTCAGAGGAAAAGACCGTCTATTGAGGACAAAAGATTTTTGAAAATTGCTAATGGTGCACTTTTGAAAGACAGACATTACAGTCTGAAACTGCCCTTTAGAAATCCTGATGTGCTCATGCCAAACAATCTCCAAGTTGCTGAACAGCGGTTGCAGAGCCTGAAAAGGAAAATGAAAAGAGATGAGCGATTCAAAGAGGACTATGTTACGTTTATCAGTGATGTACTCAAGAACAACTATGCTGCGGAAGTCCCACAGGGGGAACTCAGACAGCCACCAGGAAAGGTATGGTACTTACCACACCACGGAGTGTACCACCCTAAAAAGAACAAACTTAGAGTGGTGTTTGATTGTGCTGCCTCCTATCAAGGTGTATCCTTGAACACAGAACTGCTCCAGGGTCCTGATCTGACCAACTCTCTGATTGGAGTGATTCTGAGATTTCGTAAGGAGCCCATTGGAATCATGGCTGACATTAAATCAATGTTCCATCAGGTCAGAGTGGCTGAGTCTGATGTGAACTATTTGAGGTTCTTGTGGTGGCCACAAGGTGACACCTGCCAGACAGCAAAGGAACACCGTATGCTTGTACATATCTTTGGTGCTGTGTCCTCCCCTAGTGTGGCCAACTTTGCATTGCAAAAGACTGCTGCTGACAATGAGAGCTGTTTCCCCCCTCAGGTGGCTGAGACCATCCACCACAACTTTTATGTAGATGATTGTGCCAAGTCTGTGGCCACAGAATCTCATGCCATCCAGCTGGTAAAAGAACTCAATGCATTGTGCAGTAGAGGTGGGTTCCATTTAACTCAGTAGGTCAGTAATAGCCGGGCTGTTTTGGCTTCCATTCCAATAGAACATAGAGCCAAATAAATTAAGTCACTGGACCCTGACAAAGACAGTCTGCCTGTTGAAAGAGCACTGGGACTGCAGTGGAGCGTGGACTCTGACAATTTTCAGTTCAACATCAACCTGAGTCAAAAGCCACACACGCGCAGAGGCATGCTTTCTGTTGTCAGCTCCATCTTTGATCCTCTTGGCTTTCTTGCTCCTCTCATTCTTCCAGCCAAGCAGTTGCTACAGGAGCTCTGCCAAAGGGGCTTTGGATGGGACGAACCTCTAGCACAGCCTGTATCAGACCGGTGGGTGGAATGGACCAGCAGCTTGAAAATGATAAAAGACTTCAGCATGCCATGCTGTCTGAAACCCCAGGATTATGGAGAGACAAAATGTGCAGAACTGCATCACTTTGCCGATGCCAGTGAGAGTGGCTATGGCTCAGTCAGCTACATCAGACAAGTAAACCAGCAGAATGTGATACATGTCGCTTTTGTCTTAGGAAAGTCCAGGGTCCTCCCCCTAAAGACCATCACAGTGCCGAGGCTGGAGCTTGCTGCGGCCGTGTTGCTGGTAAGAGTAGACAGAATGCTGAGGAGAGAATTGCACTTGGACTTAAAGCTCTCAGTTTTCTGGACTGATAGCCAAACAGTCCTAAAATATATTGCAAATGACCGTGCCAAGTTTAAGACTTATGTAGCAAACAGGGTATCGATGATTCGAGACAACACAGAGCTGTCTAAGTGGAGATATGTTCCCAGCAAAGACAATCCTGCTGACGACTGTTCAAGAGGACTGACTGCAAGAAAATTCGTGGAGCAGAAAAGGTGGATTCATGCTCCTGAATTCTTGTGGAAGCCAGAAGAAAGTTGGCCAGTGGCGGGAGCATTGGGCTCAATGTTTCAGGATAATCCAGAGGCCAGGAAAGGCACTGCTATGTTTACAGCAGTGGTAAAAACTGAAACACCCACAGACCAGCTTATCTCATTCTTCTCAGACTGGATGAAATTACTCAAGGCAGTGGCATGGTACCTTAGACTAAAACACATTTTGATGCTGAGCATGAAGATAAAGAGGGAAAGGCCACTCCCCTCTACTCAAATTAACACCCGCTCAAATAAAGAAAAGATGAAGATTAAGTCTATTGATTTCAGGACCAACATTGGTGGAAAGCTCCTCTCTGTGAAAGATCTTGCAGAGGCAGAAAGGTCAGTTATCTCCTATGTCCAGCAGCAGGCATTCCCTGCAGAAATGGCAACACTGGCATTGTCGCCACCCAGAGTGCACAAGAGCAGCAGTCTCTGCCGGCTCGATCCCGTATTGGACAAGGGCATTCTCAGAGTGGGTGGCCGTCTGCATAAATCTGCAATGCCTGAAGAAACCAAACACCCCTGCATCTTGCCCAAAAATTTACACATCTCAGTCCTTCTCACCAGACATGTCCATGAGAGCAGTGGTCACAGTGGAAGAAACCACATCCTTTCCGAGCTCCGCAAAAGATACTGGATTGTAAAGGGCAACTCAGTAGCAAGAAAGGTGCTCTCTAGATGTGTCATGTGTCGGCGTGTGAGGGGCAAAGCAGGTGAGCAAAAAATGGCAGACTTGCCAATGGAGAGAATCCTGCCTGACCTCCCTCCCTTTACCAATGTTGGCTTAGATTACTTTGGCCCTTTTGAAGTAAAACGAGGAAGAGGCACCATCAAAAGGTATGGCGTACTTTTAACTTGTATGTCCAGTAGAGCCATCCACTTGGAGGTTGCCTACACGTTGGACACTGACTCATGCATACATGCTTTGAGGAGATTTATCTGCAGGAGGGGTCAAGTCAAGCACATCAGGTCTGACAATGGGACAAACCTGGTGGGCGCTCAGGCTGAGCTAAAAAGGGCACTGATGTCACTGAACCAGAGGAGGATCCAGGATGCCCTGCTAACTGAACAAATAGAATGGAGCTTCAACCCACCAGCAGCATCACACCATGGCGGAGTCTGGGAAAGGCTCATACGCTCCGTCTGGCAAGTGCTGAACTCCACTCTCCATCAGCAGTCGATTGATGATGAAGGCCTTCAGACATTGTTCTGCGAGGCAGAGGCAATCCTCAACAACCATCCACTCTCCACAGTGTCCTCAGATCCACATGACCTCGAGCCACTAACCCCCAATCACATCCTCCTGCTTAGATCTATGCCCACTCCGCCCCCTGGAACCTTCCTGAGGTCCGATCTCTACGCCAGACGTCGCTGGAAACAGGTCCAGTACCTGGCTGGTCTCTTCTGGAGCAGATGGACCAAGGTATATCTCCTTGTACAGCAAGAGAGGCAGAAGTGGACATCAATAAAGAAAAACCTAAAGGTTGGAGACGTTGTCCTGGTGGTTGACCCCACTGCTCCTCGAGGGTCCTGGCTATTGGGGAGAGTGCTGGAGGTCAAACCAGATGTGAAAGGCCTGGTCCGTGCTGTGAAAGTCCAGACAAAGACATCAGTTCTTGAGAGGCCCGTCACTAAGCTGTGCCGAATCATTGAGGCTGACCAGTGACCCTGACCATTATAAAGAAAAGTAATGTATACATATCTTTATTGTAGTTCATACGCTTTGTAGAAGAGCATTAAGTGCTTACTGAATTTCTGAAATTACTCTTTTGGCTCCTTTTTTTTGTAAATACTCATGTAATTGATTGTATAAATAACAATTAAGGGGCCGGTGTGTAGGAGCCACATTTAAGTTTGTTTGAATTCAGTTATTTACATTGTTTTGTGAGTGTGCACCCTCTACAGGTGAGGATGGTGGTGCGACCGATTGAATAGCAGCCCTTCAGGTATCAGGTGGAGAAGGCAGACCAGCAGACACCGTCATTGACCGCAGCGTGTGAAGCTGTGTGGTCCTGCCAGTTACAAGATTTAAAAGACCCATGCAAACAATGCGTTATTTGTGTGTTTATTTAAGTTACAATAAATTATCGGCTTCGTTCATCAATCAGCTCTCACTGGATTGTTTTTGATCACAAACTGGGGGTCTGACCCTGCACGACTGCTTTCTCCAAGTGGTGAAACAAAGGAACCTGGAAAACTGGATACAAAGGCTTACAAGAAAAACCCAAACAAAGTTTTGCCACTACAGACAGTTTAAGACATAAAAAAAGTCATATTTAGTTTATATGTCCAACATTCTGCAGAACAATCAGCAGAATGTTCACATGAAGGTCAATGTATGGTTTTAAACATCTGACATTTATTAAAGGTGTCTACTTAAATCAATACTCGAAGTATTGTTATGTTAGCATAACAGACACTTTAGAGTGAAACTTGTGAACTGGTATTAACATTACAGAAGCTTCTGTGTGCAGCTGAGAAAACTGACATCACATTGGTCCTTGCAGTTGATAAAACACAAAATTCTGGAGCCACATTCAGTATTTTACCTCTCAGCGGGATTTTTCTAATAGAATGAGTGCTGAAAATGATCGACCTACGCTAAATTTAGCCTCATCCGCTTTTCTCTATAATTTCTCATCAACTGCAGATTAAACTGTTGACTCAACTCAATACTGATGTTCACTTTTCCACAATGCAGTCTGCTTTTTCTTTTAGCACATTAAACACACCTGCAGGAACAATATATGCATCTCCAATTTGATAGGAGACATTTTCTTATGTGGCATGAGGACCTAATGGCAGTGAACCTTCAGCATTTCCTACACATCAGACAGGTAACATGTTCCAGTGAAATCATTTGAGATCCATCAGAGCTGGATAGTCAGGATAGTTATCTGGACAGCCAGATATTGAGTTTATTATACTTACATAATTTATGTGCATATAATGTTTAGTTTTGCTGTTAAAGTCTCACAATATTTGCAAAAACTACACGTCTAAGTGTGTTCATATGCTAAACACAAGTTCCTATGAGTTATTGTAGTTGTTTCCTCAGTGTACAGACACATATTGTCCATCCATCCATCTATCCATCCATCCATCCATCCATCCATTATCTGTAAGGCTGGATCCAGACTGTGACGAGACGTTTTTCCCATTCATTTCAGTGGGGGTGGTCCGGTGGTCCACACCACGGGGGGGATCAGCAAAAAACAGCTCCAGCATGCGGCCGAAAAGTTGACCCCGATCCAACTATTGGAAAAACGGAGCCCCACGTCATGTTCCGGGCCACCAATCAGACACTCAAATTGGTTTAAACCTCCACAGACAGCCTGAAATGTCTCTGAAACTGAGACTATCCAGACGGAGAAACACTGATAATCAACCTGTGTGTGTGTTCTGACTGTTTATTTAATGTACCCATCTTCTAAATTTGATTCTGACTTGCAATTAGAGACACAAAGAAGTTTAATTTGTCGGATGGTTTAAGAGAGAGAGAGAATGAGCACTGGTCAAGAGAGATACAATAACGGTGAGCGAGTGTTGGCCTTGATGAAGTCCTTAATCATGAAAACAACCCCAGACACATATTTTCTGCCACTCAAAGCATATTAATGTGTAATCATATATAGACATAGAACGCTTTGCTGTTATAGAAGTGGAATTCTGGAGATCTGCTCCATTATGAAAAGGGGCCACTAATCGGAAGAGTGGTGGTTCGATCCCCAGCACCCTCCACTCACCCTGACCCCCAATGTCTCTGAAGGAGCCCTTCATGTCCTTCATCGTCAGTGGATCACAGTATGACCAGTTTCCTTTATGCACTACAATTTTGGAGAATAGGGTGCAATGGTATAGCATACATGGATTTGCATTGCCTGCTTTTGAGTTTACCTTTGTCACAACACCTGACCCGAAACCAGCTGAGAGAAATATGGATGTTAATACATTAAACAAGTTATAACAACACAGGGCTGTGCTGAGGAGGATGGGTCACGCCAATGAGACATGAAACACAATCCAGGAATTTCAGATGGAGTGTAGTGTTCTCACTCAGAGTGTAGCAACTCTGTTTCAACACCGAGTTAAATCGAGTCCAATGAAAACAAATGTTATGGTGGAGTTGACTGTTTACTCAGCAGTGTTCAATGACATTTGGGGAAAACTGTAAATACAACAAATATTGCAGGCGTTGCCTGTACAATATTTCTCAGCAGATAGCTAGGATAGCTTCAGAGCATGTCTGCCTCACTCTCAGTCCAAGGAGAAAAAGAACTAAACAGGTAGTCAACTAACACATGTGATGTTCTTAATAAACTTTTTAACCCTTTTGCTCTTGTTATTTGACTACAACACATAAGAATGACTTATCTTAAAGCACACATTACAATGAACAACAGAAGTGCCTTTGAGGCAACACACTCCCTGCCTGGCCTATGTGAGGCCACTATGAACTTGAGGGAGTCTGAAACATCATTGTCTCCATTGTTTTGCGTAGAGGTCCCTGTCCGTGAAGTCCCCAGGAGGGGGTGGAACTCCTGATTTCTGCGTGAGGAGCATTGCCAGTGAAAGAATGAAAGGCTGCTGTGGGTCTGTACACACAGGTAGGAGTGGACGTGCATTGATGATAGCTGTGACTTCCGCCATTAGCGTTGAAAGCACCTCATGGGTTAGGCGACTTTTGTGCTGCAAGAGCATCGAATCTAGTATTCTACTAGCTACTCCAATCATTCGCTCCCAGGAGCCTCCCATGTGGGAAGCATGTGGCAGTCTGAAGTTCCAGCTGCATCCGTTCACTGACGTATTTCTGCAGTGTCTTGTCCATCTCCAATTCCTTGCTAGCTCCAACAAAATTGGTGGGGCAGTCAGACTGGAGCTGTTTAGCAGGGCCTCTGAGTGCAAAGAAATGCCTGAGAGCATTTATACAGCTGGACGTGTCCATAGACTCAATCAGTTCAGTGTGAACAGCTCTTGAACTCAAAAAACTGAACATCATGGCCCACCGTTTACTCTCTGCCTGTCCACCCTTAGTGCGTCTGGTTAGGATGGACCAAGGCCCAAAGACATCGAGGCCCACATACGTGAAGGGAGGGCAGACTTTGAGGCGCTCAGGTGGTAGGTCAGCCATACGTTGTTCTTCCAGTCTCCCACGCAGCTTCCGGCAGGTTATACATTTGTGGAGAACTGAACTGATTAGTCGCTTACCACCCAGTCCAGCTGCCCTTACTGCTCCCTCTGTGAGATGACGACCCTGATGTCTCACCTGTTCGTGATAATGTCGTATAAGCAGTAGGGAGATGTGACTGTCTTTGGCTAGGATCACTGGGTTCTTCTCTTCACATGCAAGCTGCGTATGTTTCAATCTGCCTCCAACGCAGATGAGGTCATCTTCCAAGGTTGGACTGAGCTTATGCAAAGGGCTGTTTGCAGGCACCACTCTGTTTGCTCGAAAGGCTGAAAGCTCTTTTGCAAAGGATGACCTTTGCGCAGCTTTAAAAATGACATCTTTTGCTTGAGTTATCTCATCCACGGTATGAGGTAAGTGACTTTTGTGCCATCCTGTGCACCCACAGGATGGATTTTTGTTGTTGTTGTCATGTTTGTGTCTAATTTGGCCTTTCCCATAACAAGTCCTACTTCTGTTTTTCCATCCTCCTGAACCACTCTCAGATAAGCGACGACTCCAATCGCCTTGGTCGAGGCATCTGAGAACACGCAGAGTTCTGTGTGCACAGCTGTTACGACCCGACAGGGCAAGACTTAGTCTAGGGGAATTTAGGTAACAATTAAAGTAAAGACCCAAAAACAAAGGGATTAACCGAGGACCGACTGCAAGTGCAGGGATTTATTCAATAACACAAGTTGAACAAGGCAGTTATAGCCTACCGGTGTTGATCAGCTAATCAGCTGATTGAGGAGGAGAGGGCGGTACCTGAAATCAAAGGGAGCACAAGACACACCCACCCTGGCAGGTAACACCCCCACCAATAAGAAAGAACCCCACCCACAGGTTGACACAATTAACACTACACACTATATTAACGAAAAATTACAAACACTATATTAATACATGCCTAACATACGAGATGGCACATGCCCATACAAAGTGGGATATACAGTAAAGGGGTCGATTACATCTCGACGCTGAGCTGCCTTACACATGATCTCGGAGTTGGACAACCGGCAAGATTGCTGTGCATCATTAATGTGGCACCAACGAGTTTTCTTTCGACGCTTGGGTGTCCGGATGACACAACCTGTGTGAGGAATTGTACTCTCCACTACATAGGGACCTGTGAACCGAGCAGCAAGAGCGGACTCAGGTGTAGGTGGCAAGACCAACACCTCCTGGTCCTGGACCTGCGCATGGGCCTCAGCTCTTGTTAGCACACTACCTGTAAAAACATCAGGATGTGTTTTAGCTACACGATCCGACTCTGGAATGGGCTCAGCAACAACCTTTAAAACAGTTAAATATAAAAGGCTTAAAACACTACTACTACGTTACTCTAGCCTCGTCACTGGAGGTTTTAATAAGCCCCACGGCTTTTGGTGGCATCGCAACCGGCCCTTGCTGATGCTACCAGGCAACGCAATCAGCAATCAAATGACCTGATTCGTGGCAATAAAAACACAACCGATCAGCTTTAGAAGCAGAAGACACAGCAAGGTGGACACTTTTTGTTTATTTAAATACACCGCGATACGCTCAGAGACGCAACTTTTAAACTCTTCGAGTAACATCAGTTCACGCACCGCGAGAAAATCGTCAGACTTACAAGCCGCACACCACCGGTAGAAGAGAATGCCCTTTTCTCTTGCAAAATCAATGTGGGTCTGATTGGTCACTTTACGCAGATTGTGAAACCGCTGTCTGTACGCCTCAGGTACCAGCTCATATGCCCGCAGGATAGCACTCTTAACTTTATTGTAATCAAGACCATCCTCCACAGACAAGGAAGAGCAGGCCTCCTGAGCTCTGCCTGACAACTTACATTGAAGTAAAATGGCCCACACATCCTCTGGCCAGCATAATGCAGCAGCAATGCGCTCAAATGCGCTGAAATAATTTTCCACCTCTGCCTCACGAAATACAGGGACCAAAGAAATGTGTTTACTCACATCAAAAGTGTTAGGCGGACACGCCGCGGGCTGAACCTCACCAACCTGAGTTGTGCGTACCTGTAGCTCCACTTGACGCAGCCTAACAGCTGTGTCTGCCTCCAACCTCTTCAGTTCCAGCTCCCTACGGAACTGAAACTCACGCTCGCGCTCCTCTTTTTCTAATTGCATTTCAGTCTGGCGTCTACTTTTGAGCCAGTAGTTGACTCCACGGAGAATGGGACGAAATGGGGCATTGTGACCGGCCTCCCCGCCGTCCTCACCTCCTTCAAAACAGGTGTAATCGGCTGCTCGGCCTTGGCCGGGCAGCCCTCACCTGGAGAGGTTGCGGTCTCAACCTGAGCATCCCCAGACACCGGCAAGCTAAGAACCCCCCTGCTGACCAACTCATCTAAAAGCACCGCCTTTAGCTCAGCCTTGACAAGTGTGCTAGAAGCCGGAACACCGTAATACCCCGCAACCACACGTAGATCGTTTTTCTTACATTTATCAAACACAATCAATGATGGATCAAACGCAAATGCTTCCACGTCAAATGCTGCCATCATCAAACACTCCGGTAACGCGGCGCGTATGATGTCCAAGGCCACGCACCAACAGCCATCACGACAGACAAAACTCCTCCAGATCCTGCCTAACACAAACTTCACCTACCTATCTTCTGGGGCGTGCCGGGCTCGAGGCGTCTTATAGGCAACACATCAGTGGCTGAAATACCCTGAAATGCCAGCCCCCGCCGGAGATCAAAGTCCCCGCCCGGAGTTTACCCCGAAAACAAAAAAGGCAAAATAACAAGAGCACCCGATGGAAAGGTGGGATGTAACCCAACCCAGCTGGGTACTCACCTGTATAGTCCGGAGAAGCTGCCACTGACATCACGCAGACTGCAGGTACACAGACACACAAACACCAATACATACCACAGGACAAAAACTGATTACGAACAAACAACACCAACCGGTACCACTGCGGGAATAGATCCCGGACGAGCCCCCAAAATTGTTACGACCCGACAGGGAAAGACTTAGTCTAGGAGAATTTAGGGGGGTAACAATTAAAGTAAAGACCCCAAAACAAAGGGATTAACCAAGGACCGACTGCAAGCGCAGGAATTTATAACACAAGTACAATAACACAAGTTGAACAACGTAAAGTGAAGGCTTCTTCAAACGTCACGATGACTGCCAGGAATGATCACACGCCACACGCAATGAACCACTCGCTGCGGGAACACACCACCACTGAAACACCCGGTAGGCAGTTATAGCCTACCGGTGTTGATCAGCTAATTGGCTGATTGAGGAGGAGAGGGAAAAGGGCGGTACCTGAAATCAAAAGGAGCACAAGACAACAAGACACACCCACCCCGGCACGTAACAACAGCTTTGATGAGCGAAGTTGGTGTGTATGTGCATGACTCCTTTAAGACCTAAAGAGAATCTCTCCAGGTTTCCCATTTCTTCAGCTTGTCATCTGGGAGGGATGTATCCCAGTCAGATAGCTCTGAAGTAAGTTCCCTAAGGAGGGCTCTTCCCTGGATCGTGACGGGTGCCAACAAACCCAGGGGATCACAAATGCTCTTGACAGTGGAGAGGACTCGGGTGAAGGGTTTGACAACAGTAGATGCAGTAAAAAGGTGAATGTATCTGACCTGATCTCCCATAGTAAGCCTAAGCCTATTTGCTAGGCTTGCTGATGCTTGGTTGTGTTTCCTTGACGTGAATGAAACTTGTACAAAGCTGAAAAATGGAATGGCGACCACCATCTAACACATGGGTCTTGAATGTGTGGACTGTTGGCTTATGCATGTTACCTAAACACACTTCGGCGATGTGATGGAGACGAGGCTGGTGCAAGACTGCACTTGGCGTTGGGATCTCAACTCGATTGTTTGGGATTTCAAGACACTCCATCCAGTGACTCTATCTGGAATCCTTCAGCCTTCCTACCATAAGTTTCCACGATGCCTGAGCATGTTCTGAGATGGTATGAAAGTGGTTTGTTCTCCACATTGAACAGCTCGAAGAACTCTGGTCTGGCTAAAAAGCGATTGCTCTGGTCGTCCAGGATCACATAGGCTTTAATAGCTTTGTGCCTTGAATGTTCGGGATAAACCTTTGGCAGACAAATCTTGGAGCAGGAACATCCCCACTGACCTAGGCCACAAACTTCTGTGCAACTTGTCCTAACATCAGTCACGTTAGAATCTTCTCCCTCCTTGCCATTCTCTTGTGGCAGTGGAGGAGCCTTGTTGGGTTGAAGCAATGGGCCAGGGTGCATGGCTGTATCATGATTGGTGCTCTCACACTCTAAGCACTTCACAGAAGATTTGCAGTCTGCTATATGTGAGGTTGAAGAACAGCATATTCCTTTCTGTTTTAGAAAAGCCTTTCTGCCGTCGATAGATTTGTATCTGAATATCCTGCATTTTCTGAGGGGATGTGGTTTATTGTGCAGTGGGCAGTTCTTGTTAGGATCATTATTGATTGTAGAGACCTCTGTTTTGTGAACTGTGATAGATTTGTTGGTGTTAAAGCTCTTCACATGTAGCCATTCTGGTTTTGTAGGATTTGGGCCGCTGCTTTGATGAATAAAGCTGGGGTCATTTCGCTTCTTTGCCTCGTGGCACACAAAGACACAAAAGTAAATGAAGGGAGGGAAGCGACCGTTCTCTTCTTTGTACCATGATATGACATGATATCCATCCTCCTTGGCTCCTTGTATCTCCATGAGCAAATCTCCAAGTTCACGTAATTTGGTGTGATTCTTGGCCGAAATGGAAAGCTGTCTAGCCTGTGGAAGAGTGACTGTTTGATTATTTCAGGGGCGGCATAGCAGTCACACAGCCTCTCCCATGACTTGCGTAGAGCTAGATTGGCGTTGTTTACATGCACTGAGCGTATGCGTCTCACTTGTTCACCAGACTCCTTCCCTAACCACTTGGTCATGAGGTCTAGTTCTTGTGTTGCTGTGAGTTGGACTTCAGCTACTGCATTGGTGAATGAGGACTGCCATGTATGGAAGTTCTCCGGCTTATCATCAAATTGGTACAGACCTGACACACCAAGATCTCATCGTGCCAAATACTGTGCCAGAGGGTCTGAAGGGAGTGGTGTGCTAGCTGGAAGAATATGTGGGGGTGTGTATGGCTGAGCAATGAGCATGTACGTGTTTGGAAGAGTTTATTCTTTTAGTGTCAGTTTTTGGCTCAGCTCTGTTCACTTCAGACAGGTTTGGTACAGGTAAGTATGTGTCATCTCCCTTTTCCAGCTTCATATTGTTATTGGTAGGTTGAAATTCTGTTATGGTTACAGGTGGGTGCCACGTCTTGAAACTGTCCCATGACACAGCATGGTCTGGGGTTTTTATAGACGGGAACGGTGCTGGTGGAGAGGTAGGCTGATCCTGCTCAATTTGAGATTGAACATAATCACTGGTGCGTTGCTGTATAAACCTTTCTTCTGACTCAGATTTCTTATTTTTCAATATGGCGTCCATATCCTCCAACACTTGTGCCTCCACGATGGCTGCATCTGCTTCACGATGTAGCGCTAGCACTTCCAGCTCTGTATCGATTCTAGCAGTTGAGGTGTCTGCGCATAGATGCATAGTCTTAGCATAGTTGTAGACATGTGCTTTATTGTAAGATGCCTGTGTAGTCACAGATAGAGACTATTGACCTAGGGGTCATATGACCCAGCCAGTGCGGAGCCCTGAAGAAAAGACTTCTTTAGACCACTCCTGGGGCCAGAGGCTATTTAACTAGGGGGTTATTCTACAATACCTGTTTAGTCACAGGCTGAAATCCTGTCCACTCCTGGGACAGAGGGTATCTGACCGAGAGGTCAGACAAGAACAGGTCCGGAGAAAACAAGACCTCTTTAGATGCATTGATGAGGAGTCGGGTCAAAGGTTAAGCCTATAGGGGGTTTTCCTGGGAAAGGACTGTTTATTATCTTTCTGTTTCTTTGGTCTTAAGTAACTTCATTGTATGTTTGCCGTGAGCTCTTGTTACTGCATGTCATGGGGAGGCACAAAATAACCTATATAAAGGCTTGTCCGGCATAGATCGGGAGAGTCTCTCATCATTCGGCCAGGAGCTCTCCAAGTAACGTTTTACTTGTTACGATACTGAACTTGTTGTAATAAACTTGTTATACAACTAAGACAGTGTCGGCGGAACTTCTCTTCAAACATCAGCATCACTACCGAAAATACACAAAAGAGTGGTGTCTCGAATCGACGGGACGTGTTTGCGGCCAAGACGCAGCTGGACGCGGCTCTGCTTTCCTCCTCTCATCCAAGGTGAGCCTTTGCCGTTTTACTGTTTGGGGGTGGCGGTTTGGCTGTCGCGGTAGTCTGGCTGTGTTGGGTCGCACCGGGGAGGTCCTGTGTGGGTGGGTGTGTTTTGTGCTGTGTTGCTGTTTTTGGGGAAGTTTCGTTTAAATTTGCTTACTCTCCATCGTTTTACTGCGTTGCTGGCATTGCAGTAGGGGGGAGTGATGGTAGAGTAAGACTTATTGTTAAAATTAGAATAGAAATGTTTGTCTAGAGGTAAAAGGCAAGAAGCCTTACAACAAGTAACGTTAGCTCGGAGTTTGGAAACTCTGCGGGATTACCTGCGGCGGCATGAAAGTTAGACGAGTAAAAACGTCAAGGAAAAAGGATTTAAGGAAACTGCGAATTTGATAAAAGCCCTCTGGGAGGCAGTTTTAGACCGGCCCAAAAACCTGGACAGTTCACTAGGTGATGTTCAGGTCGGTTATAAAGTATAACTGGGAGTGTAGGCGACTGATGCCGTTTTGTCAGATATTCTGCACTTCATAAGGTAGCATAAATTTAGATTAAAGGATAAAGGACGCGGTAGAGCATGCTCAAATAGGTTGTATGAATGGGTCGACTTTAGAATAGCTTGTTAATTGTGATTTTGTGTTTGGTTTGTTATATTGGGGATTTTTTGAGTTAAAGGTTAAATATATTGACAGGCCGGAGAAGGACTCCCTCCTCCCTCTTTTGCCTTTCTCTGTTTCTCTGTCTCTGTTGAAAGAGACGTCAGCGCTACGGACTGAAATTGTGTGTCTTTATGTGTGTGTGTTTGGAGTATGACCACTTTAGTTTAAACATGTGGCCATTCTTCCAGTGTTAAGTATTATCTGATTAATAAAAATTAACTATTGCTATATTATTAGGATTTAGCTTATGATATATATATATATTTTTTTTTCGGAAGACATTTATTTTTATGAATGAAACTATGAGCCTTTTTAAAGACATTTTTATAAATCTATGAGCCTTTTTAAGGACGTTTGTAACTTCTATGAGCTGTAAGAAGGACGTTTCCTATAAGAAAGTAATAAGAGTTAATAATTTGTTATGAGCTTCCGGAAAATAGTTATTAAGATATATAAGGAGTGGAGAGATTAATGTATGACTTTATAGAAGATAACCATGATCGAGAGGAGTGAAGAGTGTTGAGTGTGTTCCGAGGTTGAAGGATTTGAGAGTGTGGAATGCATTGAGAGGTTTTGGTGTTGTAAAAGAATGATGTGACATGAGGTTTGGTGCTTAAGAGCGCAAGATATTGGTTGTAAATCACCCTAAAAGTGCGGACGGGAAAAGGGGGGTTACAAAAGTATATTGAATTGAATCTCAATAAAATAAACTGAAGTCTAATTCTTGTTTTTTCCATTGTTCCTTGCATCTGTGGGAGAGACACGGAGAGAAAGGCGGAGGCTGAACAGGGGGTTACACGGACCAGTTCAGTGACGTCAGACTCCAACCCAGACCACTGCACAAGGCCAGTACTGTTTTTGTTCACGAACTCTTGCTATACCTGCTGGTTTTGAAATATGTGTATGTGATTAAATCTTTATAGCTTGAAGTGGGGAATAGCATATCCTGCTTGTGTGTGCTATTCTGAAAAAGCTTGGCAACATACTGACCAGTTAAGGTGTTATATTGTGGATTGCAACTGTGAAGCTTTGTTGGTTGTGCATTTCCTGCTGTTTGGTGTATTCAGTGCTGACTTGTGTTGTATGATTGGATTTGAGATTCTTTTAAGAACTAGAAGTGAGAAGCTGTGAGGGTGGTTGCTTGCTTTGTTGTCAGCAGCTGCTACTTAGGTTGGGTTCATTGACTGTGGCAGAAAATATTGATACATCAAATTAAGTCATTAGCCTCACACACATGCAAATTATTTGATTAATTGATTGATCAGTTGGGCTAATTGTTTAATGAATTGATTGGTTTTAAATAATTGATAATTTGATTAACTTGATTAGTGTCAAGTGATTGATTTGATTAATTGATTAATTTGGTTGATTGTTTGGTTGTTTGATTAGTTCTCTGAAAAAGTAACCTGAAGCAGCTAAAGATGCCAAAAAAGAATAGTAAAACCGCTAAAGGAATCACGCCTCTTGATATAGTTCAAAAGAATAATCCATTAATAAAAGAGGTCTCACGAATCTCAACAAAATGGTCCCGCCGTTGTTGGCCAGAGATTGACCAACCCTGGCCGGCGGAAGGAACCTTTAATCCAGATGTACTTAAAAACCTACAAGTGCTTGTTTTAAGGGAGAAAGGGAGAGAAGCGTAAAGAAAAGAGGCGCACAGAACTAGCGATGCTCCAGCTGTTTGAGAGTGAGGGACAGAAGTGGACCAAGGCTGCAAAGGAGAAAAAAGAGAAAGAGATGGTGGACCTTGCAAACATCACTAAACAAACCGAAAAGCTAATGGTTGAAGTTAATACCCCTTTCACCCATACCGCCTTAGAGAAGAAACCTCCCCCTTATGACAAGAAGGTAGAGTTTCAAGAGATATATCCTCAGCTCCCAGTGATTTCTCAAGACGGTAGTTATCAAATCATGGATGATGAGGATAGAATAATTGAATCCGGACGAGCGGATACTCTCATAAGGATGTATCCAAGTACAAAAAGCAAAAAGACAGCATTTCGACGGGAGACAAAAGGTGCATCGCGATATAGAAAGACACAGGTTGGGGATGACACCGATCAGAGCGACTCAGAGGGAAACTTGGGTGGTTACAGTTCTGCAGTCAGGCGGATACTAGCTAGAGCAGAGAAGAAGGGGGATAAGAAGCCAAGGAAAAAGGCCTTGGAAAAAGAAGATGATGATTCTAACAGAAGTGATGATGGTCATAGTGATGACGATTGGGGGAAAAGAGGTGCCTCGGCTTCAAGAGGGTTTTACCCGCGTATCTCTAGCACTTGTGTGGAGGAAGACAGACAGAGAGCAGTAAAAGATATTGAGGAGAGTATAGAAGACTGCATCTCAGATCTGCTTGGTACTTCTAGTCTTGATCATCAGAAAGCATTGGGAAAGCAGTTAGATGAGCTGCAAATAAGGGAGAGAGAGTTAAAGGAGTCAGCAACCACAAAATATGCCTTACGTTCAAGGAAGAATGAGATCGAGAAAATCTGTCCAGTTGTTATTCGCGGACAAAATCTAGAGTATAAACTTTGGCAGAGCTCAGACATGTCGGACATCCTTGAGAAACTGCCTACTTTGCAGGATGGAGCGCATCCTTGGATTTCAAAGCTAGAAGAACTTATGGTGGGGACACATATGGCTGTGGGAGACATTAAAAAACTGTTGGCTAGTCTTCTTGGTATTGCAGGCATGGAAGAACTTCTGCAGAAGGCAGGCCTTAATCGGTATGTGGGAACGGCTGTGAAAGATTCTGAGTTGTTTGCTGCACATAGAGGTGTAATGTGGAGAGCCTTGAGAGAAACATTTCCAACAAATGTTCACCCAGATAATATTTTCATTGAGCCACTGGGATCGGAAGAGAACCCTAGAGCATATGTTTCGAGAGCTCATCAGACCTGGAGAAATGTCACAGGGAATAATCCAGACCTAAACCAGATGGAACAGTCAATCCTGAGAGGAAAACTACAGAAGGGACTGCCTCTACCAGTGAGGAGTAAATTGGCAGAAGTAGTTGGATTGGGGAGCATGACTAAAGGGGTATACACAGATCATATAGCCCATCAAGTAGAACTGTATAAAAAGAAGGAGCATGATCAGAGGGAGCAAGACCAGGAAACCCTTAGAAAACTAAACCAAATACAATTAGTAGATAACAAGAAGAAGGAAAAGAAACAGGCTGTAGTCATACAGAGCCAGCCCCAGGTGAATCAGCCTTCACCAGTAAATCAGGTTTTGCCACCAGCACCTCAGCCACAGCCAGTTTTTGGTCAGCAACAAACCTGGAGAGGAAGAGGTCAAGGAAATGTTGGAAGAAGCAGAGGTGGACGATTTAATCCATATTTTCAGCAGTCTTCTGATGTATGTTTTAATTGTGGACAGCCGGGTCATTTTGCTCGTGAGTGTGACAGGGAAGGAGAGTATGTCAGAGGTAATTTTAGAGGAGGCTTTCGGGGCACGACCTCAAGCACGACCTCCCAGGGGTCCGGTGAACCCGTACAGTGGGCCGGAACCTGGATTCTAGAGGTGCCCAGATAACTCGAAAGGGGGGTGTCAGCTGGTAGCATCAGGGCCGGAGAGTGATCCAACTATAAGGGTGAAAATAAACGACCGACCATTGGAGGTAATGGCAGATTGTGGAGCTGCTTTCACCTGCATTCGGCCTGAAGATGCTATACATCTCCCCATGTCTGGTCAATTGATTCGGACGATCGGGTTTGAGGGAATAAAACAGCTGAATTCCTCTCACGAAACCAATGAGCTCCGCTATAAAAAATTCAAGATCACAAAACCCGTATTGGTATCAGAACACACACCCATTGCACTTCTGGGAAGAGATGCATTGTGCAGGTTGAACTGTGTGATAAAATGTACACCGGACGGCTGTCTGGTGGAGGTACCAAGTGATACAATTTACCAAGCAATGATGGCAGTGGAGACTGAAGCTTCTTCAGTACTTTGGCTTGGAAATCTTAGTGCAGATCTGTTGGAGCCAGCCAGAGTGTGGGAGAAGTTTATTGTGGCTAATATGCCTGATGCTAGAACACCAGAGTATCCATTGCATTGCACACTTAAGTATTTTAAAGATGATGTCCAGTCAGATTTACATGAATGGTTGAGGAATCAAGCAAAGCAGATTCACCTTAACTCTTGCTGCATCATTTTGGGTCCACAAGGAGCGGCTATGCGGATAACCAGAAATGAGTATTTAGATAAATAATTTGAGATTGAGAAGAGTGTGCCACATGTAACCCTGTTTGTCTCTGAGGAATATGAACAGAAGCATGTAGGAGACATGATGGTAGAAGCAGAGGAAGCTATTTTCGTTCAAAGGAAAGAGAATCTTGCTGTTTGGAGGAGTGAAGACCAGCGGTTTATCAAAATTATGATTTCAGCACAAGGGAAAGGACAACCACAGATTGTGAGGATGACCCATGAGTCAATCTGCAGTGCCAAGGCAGATCTAGCCACCAAGGAAGAAGAAATGTTGCGACAGGTTCCAGAGTGTTTGTGGTCTCAACATAGCACAGATATTGGACTGGTTAAGTCAGCTCAACCAGTAAGAGTTGACCTCAGACCAGGAGTTAAACCTCCTTGGAAGGATCAGTATCCACTGAAGGAGGAGGCAATCCGTGGGATTGAGCCACAAATCGAAGGCCTTTTGAAAGCAGGTGTGTTGAAGATAACACAAAACCCCTTAGAGCAATACGCCATTGTTGCCTCTGAAGAAACCAGATGACTCCTACCGCTTGGTACATGATCTAAGAGCAGTAAATGAAGTGGTAGCAGATTATCCAGCAGAAGTGCCAGACCCACATACTTTGTTAGCTCAAATCCCACCTGATGCAGCATTTTTTACGGTTCTAGATTTATGTGGAGCATTTTTCAGTGTTCCGCTTGGCATAGAGAGTCAGGGTTTGTTTGGGTTCACATACAATGGAAAATTCTATGAGTATGAGAGATTGCCACAAGGGTTCAAACATAGCCCACACATTTTTAACAAAGTGCTGAAGGATGATTTGGTAGGGATAGATCAAATACTAAAAAGTACTGTCATTCAATATATGGATGATATTATCATTTGTTCACCAGATGAAGAAACATGCCACAAGGACTCAATTAAACTGTTGCAGATTTTGACCGAGAAGGGTCATAAGGCTTCTCGGAAGAAGCTGCAGTATTGTAGGGAGAAGGTAGTGTATTTGGGTCAAACAATAACGCAGGGACACAGGAGCATATCAGGTAATCAGCTTAAGGCTATTCGTAAGGCTCCAAAGCCTAGAACAGTTAGAGAGATGATGACATTTCTTGGTATTGCTGGATATTCCTCAGCATGGATAGAGGACTATGCTAGCCTAACAGGGCCTTTGAGAGCCATGATTAAACAGACAGGTAATACCAAACTTCATTGTAATCTTTCCTGGACAGAAGAAGGCCTTTTGGCTTTTGAAACAGTTAAGCAGAGGTTACAGGAGGCTCCAGCACTGGCACTTCCGGACTACTCTAAGAATTGTTTGTTGTATGTGTCCACCTCAATGGGAGGTAAATATGCGTGTGCAGTGCTTTGTCAGCCAACAGGCACAGGGACAAGTCCTCAACCTGTTTCCTATTACTCTACCGCATATTCAGAAGTAGAAATGGGGTTGCCACTATGTTATAGAGCAATGGTTGGAGTCTCCCTTATGTATGATAAGGCATCATCTGTTACAATGGGGTATCCGGTGACTATTCTTACTCATCATAGTCTCAGGAATCTTTTGAATTATGGTAAATATACATTGACCATGCCGAGGCTTAGAGAATATCATAGGCTTCTAGAGCAAGAAGATGTTACTTTAGCAAGGTGTGCCACAGTGAACCCGGCTGAAACGTTGCCAACTCCAGAGGACGGTGAGCCACATGATTGTGTTCATGAGGCAGAAAAGTATTCAAGGCTTAGATCGGACTTACAAGCCCTCCCATTGCGTGAGGCAGGCGTAGAGTATTGGACAGATGGATCTTGTTATCGTGTGAGGGATAAGTTGAGTGCAGGATATGCCATAGTAAAAGCTCAAGCAGATGAGTTTGTTGTGGAGAGGGCTGAAACAATGCGTCTGCGCAGCTTGCAGAGCTTGTGGGGCTAACTGAAGCATGTTTGTTAGCTGAAGGCAAGCGAGTGACGATTTATACGGATTCTGCCTATGCTCACAATGTGTGTCATCTGTTTGGGTCAGTGTGGAAGAGCCGAGGGTTTAAGAAAACCGACGGTTCCCCCATACAACATCACGCTCAAATAATGAAGCTGTTGCATGCTATGATGAAACCTAAAGAGATAGCAATAGCGAAATGTGCAGCCCATAGAGCAGATATGTCCAGAGTTACGCAAGGCAACAAAGCAGCTGATGAGGCCGCAAAGGCAGTCACAGGAGCAGATGGAGTGGGTAAAGTTTTGTTGGTCACACATGAGGTTGATCTGGAGGATAAAATCACGCTTAGGGATGTGATTTTAATGCAGGATGCAACCCCTGAAATTGATAAACAGTTGTGGAGAGACTGGGGTGCCACCTAGGATGCTACGGGTCTTTGGAGGAATCATGAGGGGCTGATAGTAGCTCCTCCAGATCTGGTAGGATTAATGATTCAAGAGGCACATGGGTTAGCCCATGTGGCAAGGGGGGAAGTTAAGAGGAAGATTATAAAGGAGTATGGATTTTGGGCACCATATTTGCTCGAACAGATTGATTATGTCATAGGCAGGTGTGCCATCTGTTTGAAAAATAATGTCCGAAGGGGGGTGAGGGTTCCACCCGGTCACATTCCAACGCCAAGGGGTCCTATGCGAGAGCTAGTTGTGGACTTTGTTGACATGATCAAACCAGTCGGGGGTAAAAGGTACATGTTGGTTGTTGTGGACCGATTTTCAAGATGGCCTGAAGCTTGTCCAACCAAGCGGAAGTAGAGTTGCACGATACCCACGGTATACACGGTACCCCGCGGTGCCAAATCATAACCGTCGCTACTATACTAGAAATTTTACACGACGGTACTACCGTGGATTACTATACTACCGGTGCCAGTTTCCGCTACATAGCGGCCGCCTCTGCTCTCCTCCCGGCTTCTCACTGCATGCTACTCCTTTGTAAACAAACCAACATGGAACCGCAACCGAACTACACAGCTGCTGAATGATTGGCTGTTTGCCTGTTACTGGTGACGTCCAGGGATATGATAGGCTGTTTCCGCACGCTGGGTCCGCCCGTCTGTTAGCTGATTGGCTGTTCGTGTGTTTCTGCCGGCAAGAACGAACTCCGCGAAGACAGCTCCGCTTCGATAGAAACTCGCTTCAAAACAAACAACAAGCTAAAGTTCTGTCTCGCCCAGACACGAGACAACACACTCACCATGGCAGAGGCAGCGAGTCTGCCGTGGCGTCTTCGTCAGTGGCAACACTAATTTTGCTTAAAAAACAAACGTCGTTGTTTCAAACTAACTTGTACAAATACATTGCAGTTTATAAAAATAATAATAATAAAAAAAGGCTGCAGTATCGCGATAATACCCGGAACCGCGATACTTTGTCTGGTATAGTATCGTGGTTACTCATTTTAGTATCGTGACAACTCTAAGCGGAAGGATGCTCAGTCAGTTGCCAAGTTTTTATGTAGAGAGGTCATAAGCAGGTGGGGGCTTCCAGATCGAATATCCTCGGATAATGGCAAAGAGTTCGTGGACAAGACAGTGAAATTGATTTTGCAAAAACTGGGAGTAAAACAACGTCTTGGTGCAGTCTATCACCCACAGAGTCAAGGAATGTGTGAGAAAATGAATGGAGTTTTGAAAAATCGAATCCTTAAAATTTGTCAACACACAGGCTTAAATTGGGTCGCTGCACTTCCTTTAGCTTTAATGGCATGTCGCTTGAGTGAGTCACGTGATTTACACATGACACCGCATGAGTTGGCTACTGGGAGACAAATGCCAACACCTTGTTTGCGCACTAGTGGAAAGGGACCAAGTCTGGCCCTTTTGGAAGATGAAATGAGAGCACATGTTGCATACATGGTTAGTTTGCACAAAAGAATATCTACGTATGTTTCTGACAGGCAAAGGAAAGAGGAGGTGCAGGACAGACTTGATGAACAAGAAAGGATTACAGTGCAACCTGGAGACAAGGTATTTGTGAAGGTCTTCAGGAGGAAGTGGTACAGCGAACGGCGCGAAGGACCATTTGAGGTCGTTCGGAGTACAGGAACTGCGGTTCAGGTTAAGGGGTCTCCAACTTGGTACCATTTATCGCACTGTATTAAAGCACCCAGTGAAGAGGTACAACAGGCACGGGGTCAAAATGATGAAGGTCCGGGAGAAGGGGATCACTATGTGGGAGAGCGTGCAGCTGATAGGCAGATGCACGAGGTTCCCCAGAGTCAAAATCCAGAGAGAGGGACTGTTCAGGTTAGGGAAGCTGTTAATGATGTTGACGATGCTCCTGATGGTACCTGTGATGATGATGTTGACAATGGACAAGGGAGAGAATTCAAGGACATCAAATTTCAACATGCCCCAGAAACATCAGGGCATGGCTCAGGTGAGAGTAAAACACCAGAGAAGGGATTTGACTCCAGTCCAGGAGAACTTAGAGATCAAAGTAGACAAAGAAGCCCCAGGCCAGTTCGAAGGAGAGTTAAACCACTCCGCTATGCAGACTAAGATTGTGGAGAACGCGTCACAGCTAACAACAAAAGCACCTGACGTAGGGTCTACATTACCAAAAATCGAGGAGACAGTGGTCAGAGCCAAGCTTGGAGAAACCACTATTCTTCCTTGCAGATGTGGTAGAAGAACTGGTGATGCGGATTTTCGTTCCAAAAGTGGACACATAGTCGTAGAAAGGAGGTGGAGCTGACACATCCTGGGGATCCCGGGTCAGCTTATGTTGAGAAGAAGCATGTATTATACAATGACTTACGACACAAGAAGATTGCGAGTGATTGCTCGCTTGTTGTAAGTGATCTGACGTGGGAAGATGAAGGGGAGTATATGTGCATTTACCGAGAGCCAGAGTTTAAATTTGTTTTATCTAGTCACTCTTGGATTGAAGGCGATGTCTCTCGTAGGGTGAGATTGATGATAACAGATTTGAAACCGGTTGAAACAACTACTGTAGGGGTAAATAGCATACAGAATAAGATGACTACCTTGAGCTTAGGACTTACAAAGAGAGTGGATGGGTTGGACCAGAGTACAACCCTGGCGACACCATTGACAACTAAGAAACTGATGGACGTACCACCAAGATTTGACAAATTATCTTTGAAAAGTGAAGAAATGTTAGAGATACCCATAAACGATGAGAAGATTACTGCAGATGCAGAAGGAGAGGTTGATCAAGAGCATGCATCGAAGGAGAGAGGAGTTAAGTGGAAAGCCTACGGTTTTGATGCTTCAGCATTGGGGATTATAGACCCATGGGCAAGTAGGAATTTATGGTTCCAGCAGCTAACACATTCAGTTAGATCAGTCAAGAAATTGAAGGGTCCATGCTTGTTGAAAATACCATCACCAGGCACTTGGCAATCAATCCTGGAAGCAGTACCAGAACCATTATCAAATATCTGTCAACTTTCTGCATTGAAATGGCTTTGGTATCAACAGAGAGCTCCAGAGGACAAATTAATGACTACATTGGTGGGGCTTTTTAGGCCTAGATCTAATTGTTCGTGGTTAGAGAAGTTACCATATATAAATTTACTTGACCAGCATGAGGATGTGAAGACAGCTGTTCCTGATGCAATGGAAGTGAAAGCTGTAAAGGCGAAGGGCTGCTTTTGTGCAAGGGAGGTTGAGAAGGGATCTGCAATGTTTATGGGGATATCCAAGTGTGACAGATATTTTATGGATTTAGGAAAGGATGGTAGTAAGGAGGAAGATAAGCACTATGAAGTAACGTTTCAAGGTCCAAATCGTGATTTGAATAGGACGTTGTTGGTAGAACATAACGTTCTGCCTGGAGATGTGAACATAGGAAATTTTAAAGATATTTGGTGGGTTTGTGGGGAAAACGCTTATTTATTTCTACCTTATGGGTGGTCAGGATGCTGCTATATGGCAACACTGAAGCTCCCATATGAGGCGTTTGTTATCCGGACAGAGAAAGCATCTGATGAGTCTAATGCTACTTTGGGGAGTAGGGTTAAAAGAGAGCTAGCACAATTTCATAATTTGGATTCCTACCATTGGAGAATAAGTATAGGTGAAAAGTGGGGAATAGGATTGTTCCCATGGTATGGAGTGACGTTCTTGGCTGACCATATTGATAATATTACTTAGATCTTGCAGGGTTTCGCAAATGAAACTATAAAAGGGTTTGAAATGTTGACAAACACCCAAAGGAATCATAGACTAACATTGTTAAAACATGACATGGCCCTGGATTACATTTTGGCCAGACAAGGGGGCCTATGTGTCGCTTTAAATTTGACTGGAGATGCCTGCTATACCTTAATCCCCAATAATTCAGATAATATAACAAATGTCATTGATGCATTGAAGCAGATAAGGGATGCTTTTGGATCATCGGAAGGAGCTGGACGGTCTGCAAGTAGTTGGTTGCAGGAGAAATTAGGTCCATTAGGAGCAGTGCTGTTCCAAATCCTCATAGCAGTACTTGCATCACTATGTGTGATGTTTTGTTTTTGTACATTGCTTTTGACATTTGCAAAAGCTATGATATTGAAATGGGTTGGGGTAGTGATGCCAGGAGACCAGGTCCAGATGCCCCTAATGCAGAGGCCTGAGTCGGATGACGATGAAGAAGTAGGGTTGGACGGTGAACTGGAGGAAAGATACCCGTTCTAACTATGTATAATACACATATAGTTTCACATATGATTTAGTTGTCTAGTCATTTAGTAGGGGTACGGTAGTGATTGGGGTTAAAGGGGGGTAGTAGTCAATGCAATTCATATGTTTGCAGGAGCTTTATATTGGTTATAGAAATTGTATCAATGTTTTCAAATGATATGTGTTATTTCTGCAAAGATACTGGTTGGTGTTTTCTTTTTCCCTTAGAACAACAGTGGGGGAGGACCACCAGGGGGGTGGTTGATGATTCAAGGATCCCAAGCTGATAAAGGGATTCAGAGACTCCAATAAGGACAATCAAAAAGGACAAATAACCCTGGACTCTGGACAAGGACATTGTGAGAATGTCCAGAGTAAACATCATCACAACTTGGAAATCAACTATGCTTTAATCAACACTGTGGAGGAACTGTGAGCCCCGATGAGTGACAAAGAAGAACGGAAATGGAACGGAAATGCATGTATATGATGTTAATCTGAATGTTAATCTGTACCATTTATTATGTTACATTGTATTCAATTTGTGGCTAATATGTTGGAACCTCAGGTTTATGTTTATTTTTCGGTCCGTCAGGGACAGTGGGGTTAGGCAGGGTCAGGTCCATTGGAGGGTGCGATGGGTTGACTAGCCTGAAGGTGGATATTTTTGATTTTATTTGCTGAGGTCTCCATATGTATTTGCTTTAATTGATATCAATATATAATGAGTAACATTATTGGATTGGAGTACTATATGTGGCCGCCAGGGGCAGAGGGGCCGTGAAAGAATTTTCCTGTCTAGATTGATGGACGGATATTTCGGAAAGATGGCTGCCAGACAGGTTTTTCGCTTTCATACTCCATTAAAAATACTTTATGGTTAAGATTATTCTGTGAGGGGTTATCATTGTAAACACATATATTTTGTTATCGGGACTCTACGTAGTCCCGAAGGGGGGAATATGAGGTGTCTGCGCATAGATGCATAGTCTTAGCATAGTTGTAGACATGTGCTTTATTGTAAGATGCCTGTGTAGTCACAGACAGAGACTATTGACCTAGGGGTCAAATGACCCAGCCAGTTCGGAGCCCTGAAGAAAAGACTTCTTTAGACTACTCCTGGGGCCAGAGGCTATTTAACTAGGGGGTTATTCTACAATACCTGTTTAGTCACAGGCTGAAATCCGGTTAAGCCTATAGGGGGTGTCGTGGAAATTCGATAAAGACTGAGAACACGATCAGTATTAAATGAGAACTTTATTCTTGGCCAAGGAGAGACAACAGTACGAGTACAAGAATCGCAAAGTCCTCTCTGCTGATAATACATTCAACTGCTTCTTTTGTAGACATTTCTCCCCCTCCCTCTCCTCTGAGGTAATAAAAGAGAGACTCTAAATGCAAAGGGGGGGTTACCCTCGTAAATATCTGCTTTACTCCCCTTCTACACCGTGGCTGGTACCAACATCTCTGGGACAGAAAGAAATGTCTACACTCAAACATATATCAACCCATCAGGAGGCAGTCTCCTAGATAGGACAAAGTTCATACAAAGTTAAACATAAAATATAATTGTAAAACAAAGTAAGCATAAAATAGTAAGACAGAAGTTAAAAGAATTTTTCCACTACAGGGGTTTTCCTGGGAAAGGACTGTTTATTATCTTTCTGTTTCTTTGGTCTTAAGTAACTTCATTGTATGTTTGCCGTGAGCTCTTGTTACTGCATGTCATGGGGAGGCACAAAATAACCTATATAAAGGCTTGTCCGGCATAGATCGGGAGAGTCTCTCATCATTCGGCCAGGAGCTCTCCAAGTAACGTTTTACTTGTTACGATACTGAACTTGTTGTAATAAACTTGTTATACAACTAAGACAGTGTCGGCGGAACTTCTCTTCAAACATCAGCATCGCCACCGAAAATACACAAAAGAGTCTCTAACTCATTTTAAGGCCTCTCTTGTTTTCCTTTCTGCTTCTTTAGCAGCCTTTTCCAGTTTTAATTTAGCCTCCTGGCTAGCATATGAAGCTCTTATCTTAGCAGCTCCTGCTTTAGCTCTGGCACAAGCTACGCTTGATGACGACGATGCGTTACTCTTAGCACTTGCTGCTCTGAACTTGTTGCTAGCTGCCATCTCGACCGCTTGGAAACATTGAGTTTCCCTGTAGTGTTCTCACTCAGTGTAGCAGCTCTGTTTCAACACCAAGTTAAACCGAGTCCAGTGAAAACTGTATGAGTCGTGGTGGAGTTGACCGTTTACTCAGCAGTCTTCAATGACATTCTGGTACAATGAAAACTGTAAATACAACAAATATTGCAGGCGTTGCCTGTACAATATTTCTCAGCAGATAGCTAGGATAGCTTCAGAGCATGTCTGCCTCACTCTCAGTCCAAGGAGAAAAAGAACTAAACAGGTAGTCAACTAACACACGTGACCTGTCAGGAAGTGATGTTAGCGGTGACTGTCAAAAAAAAATCTTCTTAATAAACGCTTGAACCCTTTTGCTCTTGTTATTTGCCTACAACACGTAAGAATGACTTATCTTAAAGCACACATTACAATGAACAACAGAAATGCCTTTGAGGCAACACATGGAGTACCAGATTAATTTTTAAAGGCTTCTCAGATGCAAAAACACTTCAACAGCTTGTAATACTTCCAAACAAGTTTCTAAAACGGTGGAAAGTCGTTTTTAGATTCAGGTGTTTTGCCGGACAACCATGAGTTTTGTTGGCGACCTCTGCATTGGCACCTCCACTGTGTCGTCAGACTGACTTTATTCAAATGAATGAGGGCTCTGTCAATCACACCGGGTCAGTGCTGGTTTGAACACAGCCTTTTAACAGTGATTTGTACGTTTTGAAAAGCACAGAAAAATGTAGTCTTTAGGGGGGCATCAGATCAGAAAATGCTTATTTCCCAAGGGACTGCCAAGAGTTCATCAGCTCTCCAGAAAAGCAGCAGTTTCACAGCAGTATGATGTGTGCTCTGAGAGTTAACTGACATATGTCAAATGTAGCAATGGTCCAAGGTACACAGTTTGTGTGTGTGTGTGTGTGTGTGCTGTTTGCTTGTCTTATTTTCTGCTGTACCTCCCACACTGTCACTTGGTGTAAATCATGCTCTGAGGATCTCTCTAAACTGGAGGGATTTTAGGGATGATAGGCTGTATTATGTAATGTAATTGGCTCTGATTCCATGTTATACCTGTAATTACATTGGATATCTCCTCTTGATATTACAGCCACAGCACTAAACAGATGTATGATGCATGTTCAGGCCATGCTTTCCCCCAGTAACTATGTTATTATTTAGGTACTTTCTGAAACAGAGAGTACTGAATATAGGGCATATATACTGTCCCAAGCTGAACAATTACTGTACATGTCTTGCAGTCCCTGTGTAGTGTCTCTGTAGCCTCTGTAGCCCGGAGTGTAGATGTATTTCTGAAGAGGCACATGTCTATGGCGTAGGCTATTATAGTACATGGAGCCACCACATGTAACTGCTATGGCCTAAGATTTAAGGTACAAACCATCAGTGTCCCTGATCCTCATCCAGCCAGTGACTTTTGTTATCTTTCCCTTTGTTTATGTCTGTCCGCTGTCTGTCTGTCTCTCTCTCAATATGTTATGTACATTAATGAAACAACGCACTGTGTGGAATATTATCATTACTTTGCAGTTGTTTCTCTGCTGCTGTCTTTTGAAAAAAATGACCGGCAGCACAGCGCACCTACAGTGGGTGGTTGGGAGATGCTGTTACAGGAAGGAAGTTTAAATAAAGCTGTTCATCCAGGGAAAATGCATTTACAGCACTTCAAAGGCAGAGCCAGCTAGCAACTGAGTGTAAACAAGAATAATAACTAGCATACAGAGAAGCATAGATGCTAACACGCTGATGGCTTTTATACTGTTGTGGGTCAGGGTGGCCTCAATGCATCATCGAGCCACCTTTTAGGACCGCCCACAAAATCCTGGACTGAAAACTGGTAAAAAACGGTTTGAACCTCTGACTCCACATTTCAGTAATATATCATTCAAAGTCTTTTCACATGTTTTCAGAAACTATTTTACAACATATTTAATGTGTGTGGAAATCTCAGAATTGCCTTTACACAGACTTTAAGTTTGTTGTTTATTGGTTTCTTGCCTCATGCACTTCCTGGAAGTGGGAAGGGAACATGATAATGATAAAATGATAGGGGGGTAGGGAGGTATGAGGAGGGGAGTTATGAACTGAAGTACTGAGGAGAGAAGAACAGTAATGTGCAGGGGCAAATAATAGTACAGATGTTTAGAAGAATATTGTAGGTTCTGTGATATATTTAGGAGAAATTGCCAAGATGTTACCAGTGTGAATGGTAGAGCTCTCCCTCCTCTGCCTGTTTGGCCACCCCCCCCTCCCCCCAATCAGTTAATCCCAACAGGTGAGGTTAGATTCCTGGTTCCCATCTTAAATGTAGCTGCAGCCAGCCAGCAGTAGTTTTGGCCTCATGCCCTCCTGACTTCACACACGTCTAGTCAAGGTATGTTGTTTTGTGTTTTTTTCCGTTGAAGATGTTGAAGCACGAAAGGAGACTAGTCACAGTGCTCCCTTCCCCCTCGTCTGTGCTGCAATCACCATGTGTGGTTCTATAATGTGCAGCTTCCAGGAACGGGAAATGATGTCCGCTCCTGGTGCTGTAGTTGAGCTCTAGCCACTGCTGTTTTTGCCCCTTTATAAATTTATTTTGTGTACTTAAGGTTACCTTGCTTTTAGTGTTGTGATTATACATTGGGTTATTTGATTTGTCTTTGCCCCAGTTAAGTTAACTTTGTTAAGTTGTTTGTTGTTGTCTGTTTTCTTTTTGTTCATAAACCAACTTGAGTTAGTTATATTCTGGGATCCCTCAATCCCCGTACAGGAGGGCTGGTAACGGGTTTACAGGTGGTGGTTCATTAGGTGGAGAGCTTCCTCACTCAGTTTCATTTGCATGCTTAATATTTGTTGGGTTCTAATCTGTGTTTTTTGCTTTGCAGTGTGTGACCCCTTTTTCCTGGTACCTGGTGGTCCCTCCTCCCTTCACTCCCCCACTCCTGTCACCTTGTACTGGTAAAATACTTCAGAGTAGCAGTATCCCCCTTTTTTTTAATCTGTATATATATATATATATTATCTATATATATCTATATATATATATATTATATATTATATAATATCTTTTAAGCTGAGTATACAACAAAATGTATCTGTAAATAAAGACTGAATTGTTCAACTAGAAATTCACCTCTCTGCTCCTCATTTCTTGAAACATAAGACTTGTATTCAGTGTGGTATCTCTGGGTGAAAGTCCCAGAGTGGCGTTCACATTGTTAGGGGTGTACAGCTGCCCCGGTCCCCATGTTAAAGCAGAAACTGTAGCCTATTCACTGATGAAAATGTGACCTCTGTCGAGCAGGAGTGCACTCTGTCACGAGTCAGCTGGTCTTCACCAGATCCACTGAAACAAGTCGGCAATCATGTTTCATCAAATCAGTGTGAATGTCATGTATCAGAGTTGTGTCTTTTGGCTTCTGTTCTGCAAAGCCCTGAGGGCTCTATTATACTCCCTGGCTGACACCTTTTGCTGCTTCTTGGATTCAGTGGGAGCACCGTCAAGAGCAGAGCTTGTCTCCATGTTAATATGTAAAGGCCAACTACACGGACCGGAAGCGGAACGGTACCGCCGCGGTCACCGTAGCAAATAGAATCCAGTCTAGTCAATGAGAGCCACCCCGGCTGACGCGGATCAGAAGCGCTCCAAGAAGCGGCTCTCCGCGCCACGGCGCGAGCTTTCCGCAAGATTTCTATTTCTTCCGCGAGCCGCGGCTAAACCTCGTAAATTTCAACAGAGCACTGCGCACCAGACAGGAAATCCGACAGAGAATCAACATAATAAACTTCCGCCCCCTTTCAAAATAAAACACAATACTCAGTTCATGAAGCTTTTTACAACTTCACATCAACGTTACGTCATGACCGGTGGCACCAGGTGATCAAAGATCGATCAAAGGGTCTCAACGAGAGACTAATTGTTGAAGTGGAACAACACACAATCATTTATGACACAACAGATGCTTTTTATAATCTCCTCCATGTCGGAGAAACAATGTCAGCTGTTTGTTGTTGTTGTTTTCTTTATACACAGTTTATCGCGGGGTCTCGGGTATGTCCAGGATTCTCGCGTGATCTCGCGTGAATACGGCCGGCTCGCTCCGCTGCCGTTCCGCGGCTGATCCGCGTCCGGTGTGAGTTGACGCCGGGTAAAGTACCGTTCCGCTTCCGCTCCGTTTCCGTTCCGCGTTCGGTGTGAGTCCCGTGTAACGCTCTATGAGAAAAAAAAAAAAAAAAAAAACACTTAATCCTGTGGCATATCGCTAACAGATCACTATTCATATAGTTTAGTCTAATTTTCTACTTTTACTTTCTAGAAAGTAAAAGTCCTGCTCCATGAATTAGGTAATCTGACATGTTTTCTAATTAACATGAGCGGATGACAAAGTGACCAAGTCGAATTCTCAGAGGAAGTCAATGTTTTCCTCTCATCTCAGAATGATAATGACAGGGATAAGCTGTTTGCCCACCTTGATATAAAAGGGTTATGATTAAGTGATTAATGGTAAGACTGACGCCTGGCTAACTTCACTTAAAACGACACTGTAACGGGTGTAGTAAGAACCCAAATGCAGCACACTGGATGAATAAGTCAGTCACTTTTATTACATTTGGCTGGTAGACAAGAAGTAGCACAGTTCAAAGCAACAGCTGAAATAGTCTCTGGGCACGGGGAAAGTCCAGGGGCTCTGGCTGGGGAAACCAGTCCGGCAAGCAGGTAAACAGGCGATGAAGCAGACTAACCAGGAACAAGCTGCCGGTAGTCGAGCCGTCACCAGCTGGCAGAATCCAGAGGGGCCAGAAGCTGAACTCATGGTCGGGAACAGAAGGCAGGGTCGGTTTCTGGGATTACAGCAAAAAAAGGTTAGTCCAAGGCAGAGTCGGCAATGAGCTATCAGCCCAGAGAAAAGTGCTGGAGAGTCTCACGTAAGCATGTAGAACAATCAGAGAGTGAGTGAGCAGAGAGGGCATAAATACTGGCTTGATTGGTGATGGGAACCAGGTGAGTCAAGCAGGTGAGGGGAGTTGGTCTAATGAGGGGGGTGTGGCTGGCAGGTGAGTGGAGCAGACTGTGACAGACACATTATTATTCTGACATTTATATTTGTGGGCAGATTAAATGGCCAATACAACCTGTTCACTACTGAGCTTTAGAGGTGTTGGTACATACAGACACGAGGTTTGACAAGCATATTTCCCAAAATGTCCATATGTCATATGCAGGCTATGTACAGTATAACTACACAGGTAGAAGATTTTAAAGAAATAGATATGTACAGAACAGAAATAATATCCAAATAAATGTCAGAATATTATGTGTTACTTATTACCAATTAGACTGTGCCGTAGAATCAACTGCAATACAAACAAAAGAGTTTGCCCAGTTTTATACAGTCTACGGTGAGAGCGGAACATCACTGTTCCTCCCCGTGGACAAATGAGGCATTGCAGCTGGTTTTCACACAGACTGCTTACACGGGACTCACACCGAACGCGGAACGGAAGCGGAACGGTACTTTGCCCGGCGTCAACTCACACCGGACGCGGATCAGCCGCGGAACGGCAGCGGAGCGAGCCGGCCGTATTCACGCGAGATCACGAGATCACGCGAGAATCCTGGACATACCCGAGACCCCGCGATAAACTGTGTATAAAGAAAACAACAACAACAAACAGCTGACTTTGCTTCTCCGACGTGGAGGAGATTATAAAAAGCATCTGTTGTGTCATAAATGATTGTGTGTTGTTCCACTTCAACAATTAGTCTCTCGTTGAGACCCTTTGATCGATCTTTGATCACCTGGTGCCACCGGTCATGACGTAACGTTGATGTGAAGTTGTAAAAAGCTACATGAACTGAGTATTGTGTTTTATTTTGAAAGGGGGCGGAAGTTTATTATGTTGATTCAAGGCCCGGTTTCCTGTCTGGTGCGCAGTGCTCTGTTGAAATTTACGAGGTTTAGCCGCGGCTCGCGGAAGAAATAGAAATCTTGCGGAAAGCTCGCGCCGTGGCGCGGAGAGCCGCTTCTGGGACGCTTCTGATCCGCGCCCGGTGTGAGTGCTCTCATTGACTAGACTGGATTCTATTTGCTACGGTGACCGCGGCGGTGCCGTTCCGCTTCTGTTCCGCGTCCGGTGTGAGTTGGCCTTTAGGGGCGTTTCCAGTCGGGGCCTCACTGACTACGTCATCGTGGGGGCATTACATTACCGTCACAGACCTGCGAAGGACCGTTCAAGGACCTGTCAAGTAGTGATGGGAATTTCGTCTCTTTTTGGAGAGCCTTTGGAGAGTTCTTTTGGCTCTGCATACTATAAGGAGCCGGCTCTTTCGGGCTCCCAAACGGCTCCTCACATTTTATTAATTGGTTTTACTAATTAATTATTATTTTATTATTATTGCTGCTATTATTATTTTATATTTTTAAATGTTATTATATTACATTTTTGACATTGTAAAGCACTTTGGTCAGTGCATGCGGTGTAAAAACATACTAACAATTTAATTAATTTATCACCCAAAATAATACAATAATTGTAATTGCAATAAATAATTGTAGTAATAAATGTAATAAATCATGTCTCTCGTCTCCCTCCTGTCGTGTTTCGCGACCGCTGTGTGCGTGTGTGTCTGTCACCCCTGCTATACCAATTACGTGCAGCTTTCACACAAAAAAGTGGAGAAAAAAAAGTCCCCCCCCCCTAGTTTTTTTTTCCTCCACTTTTTTAATTGAAAGCCGAACGTGATTGGTCAAGATGTGTGAGAACAGGCATGGCATGAGGGAGAGTGTCAGGGGGAGGAGACAGTGAGGCACCGAAGTGAAAAAAAAGAAAACCGGCTCCCGTCGTTCACTTAAAAGAGCCGGCTCTTAGAACCGGATCGTTCGCGACCGATACATCACTACAGTCAAGGACCAGTCACGGCCCTGTCACGGAAACACGGGAACTTTTGAGTTGCTACATCTGTACAGGTACTGTCACTCCGAGGTAGGAGAGTCTTTAGTCGCGCCTCCGGGGTCGATGGCGCTTCACTGCTTCCTCTGATCGCATCCAGGAAGTATCTAAAACACGCAAGAAAGCCGAAGCCAGTCGCACTAACTACCGCGTAACAGCACAAATCCCTCTAGAGCGTTACTATGTCCCAAAGGATACTTGCACGCCTGACAGAGCGTTAAGCTCTGCCACTGTACGTAGGTCGCGTTGTAACGCTCTGGATCACTCTAAGCGGCCGTCGTTCCAGCTGTCTCGCCTTGTGTTTCACTCCTGCCTCGATTCCCGCTGTCTCCTCTCCTCTCCTCCGAGTGCCGTCAGCCACCTTTACTTCCTCTCCCGCACTAATCTCTTGCTGCCCATTGGTTGACGGACACCTGTGGAGGAAAACAGGCGGGGCCTCACAGGTGTGGTGGCTTACACGGGACTCACACCGAACGCGGAACGGAAGCGGAACGGTACTTTGCCCGGCGTCAACTCACACAGGACGCGGATCAGCCGCGGAACGGCAGCGGAGCGAGCTGGCCGTATTCACGCGAGATCACGGGAGAATCCTGGACATACCGGAGACCCCGCGATAAACTGTGTATAAAGAAAACAACAACAACAAACAGCTGACTCTGCTTCTCCGATGTGGAGTAGATTATAAAAAGCATCTGTTGTGTCATAAAGGATTGTGTGTTGTTCCACGTCAACAATTAGTCTGTCGTTGAGACCCTTTGATCGATCTTTGATCACCTGGTGCCACCGGTCATGACGTAACGTTGATGTGAAGTTGTAAAAAGCTACATGAACTGTGTATTGTGTTTTATTTTGAAGGGGGGTGGAAGTTTATTATGTTGATTCTCCGTCGGATTTCCTGTCTGGTGCGCAGTGCTCTGTTGAAATTTACAAGGTTTAGCCGCGGCTCGCGGAAGAAATAGAAGTCCTGCAGAAAGCTCGCGCCGTGGCGCGGAGAGCCGCTTCTGGGACGCTTCTGATCCGCGTCTGATCCGCGCCCTGTGTGAGTGCTCTCATTGACTAGACTGGATTCTATTTGCTACGGTGACCGCAGCGGTGCCGTTCCGCTTCCGTTCCGCGTCCGGTGTGAGTTGGCCTTTAGTATTAAAAGGTGTGTTCACGGCAGTACTAATTAAAATCACAAGCATGCCAATTTAAAAACACAACACAAACAAAGCAACATGCAAATTAAAAGCACAACACAATAAAAGTATTCATATATAAAATGGTATAAAGGTAACAAAAGTCCAACCATGCTAAAAACAATATTACTGCCCTGTAACATGTGTTTGAGGAATGTTTGATATCTTTTTTTTTTCTTTGAAGAAATAGCTTAATTTATAAACATTATACTATCAAAATCTTACAAATTTTCAAAAAATAAACTAGAGGTGAGTTACAATGTGACAGCAGGATAGTACCGGAGGTAAAACGACTGCAATCGTGTCTCTGAACGGGAAATATTAAGAGGAGATGTGCAGATCAGGAGTACTCGTTTTTTAACTAAATAAGCTCTGGTTCTTGAACCAGTTCAGTTCAATAAATAATCTTATCAGGAATGAACCTGCCTCCTCTTGTGTGAACTGCACAGTAAAGCCTACGCTGCTGTATCTTGGTGTAAAAGATTTGAGAGACTGAATTACAGACTTTAAAATCTTTTTAAGCTAGCTTACTTGCTCTAACTTATTATATTTATTATTATTATTATTGTTATTATTATTTAGTTTTACTTATTGCTGTTTATTGCATGTCTTATTTTTGATTAGAATGATAGATTCTTTTGGTGAATGGATGTTGGACTGGACTTGATATTTTTATGAATGCCTAATGATTATTATCACTTTTTTTTCTGAGTGGTCAACCAATTCTTGTTCTTTTTACAGTATATTGTAGTGTATTTGGATTTACTTCAACTAAGATATTAGGTAGAGTACAACTTCAGTTATCAAAAGTCAAATGTTATCAATCAAACAGTTGAGCACACAGCTGAAGGATTAAAACTGCACCTCTGCTCATAAAGTTACTGCAGTAACACCCAGCAGTGTGATTCATTTGTCTATTCAGGTAGTCTAAAACTTGATGTTGTGGTGCTGATGAGCCAATAAGAGTGTCTCTGGATGAACGGCAGCGATGCCTCCTTCCTGTGTTCCCATCAGCCTGACAAATGAGAACAGAAAAGAAAAACACTTTGCCAGTCAGATGAGCTACAATGGCTCTTTAATGTTGACACACTGATTGGATTTGAATGTTGTATGAGCACGAGTGTGTGTTTGCTAAGTTTTTTGTTTGCTTGTTTGTTTGTTTTTTCTGTTACTGCCAAAGAAAGCTGGATAAATGCCACACCTTCAAATCTTCTGACTGCTTTAATCCACAGTCAGATTTCACACTCAGCATGTGTGACCCTCAACAAGTTTACCCCCACTCCATCGTCCCTGCTCTGCCTCACTATTTGCATCTGTTTGTTCTGTGTCTCCGCTCAAGGAGAGACTCCAGGTATTCTGCTGGCTTTGACTACGGGACCCCAGCCAAGTAAACAGAGAGAGCATTAAAGTGATGAAACGTGTTGTAAGTTCATTTTCTCTAATCATTTTTCACACACAGGGATGGATTTGGAGTTCCAGTCGGCTGATGTGCTCCGTCAAGGGAGACACATAAAGAGACTTCAGAAATCATAACAAAGCTCTATATTTACTCCAAGCAGAAGCCATTCACAAGCTCAGAAGTAGTGATAGACTTTTACCCCATGTAGAGTGGGAACAGACAGCAAAGAAATATGTTTTAAGTCTTTTAAGTCAAAAAGAGAGGGAAAATAAATCTTCCTCATTCGTATGCATTCTCCTTTGTCTTTGTTTGAGGCAATAATGGCTGACAGAGGGGCCACAAAATTATAAATCTACTCGCAGGGAAAATGCTACACATGGATTTTCATAATGATCTATTTTTCATGCATGCATACAGCTCCCGCTCAGCAACTGTTAGACAAATGAAAGCACTTTTCTGCAGTATAATTTGGATTTGTTATCACATTTTATTACATGAATGCCTGCATGGCTGTGATGCATGCTCGGAGAGGAGAGAGGGGGACACGAGACAGAGAGTCGGAGGGGAAATGGGAAAGTGTACCGAGCAGAATGAGCTTCGTATCCTTAAGGCAAGGCTAGTTAATATTAAAGTCAATTTATAACCTTTCATAGCGTGAGGTCTTCAGCGGGAAATTAATCTTGCATGAAGGGTGATTTCAGTGACGAATTACAAGGCTCTGCGGAATGACCATCGCTAATACACAGTTCACCTCTTTTGCAATCTGGGTAAAGAATATGGAGAGTCTGTATGCCAAAGTAAGCATATCTGCATTTACAGTAGACCTCTGTTTCACCTCACTAAAAATCATCTGCATTATAGCCCCTATCCAATATCATTTACCACCCGGACTTTAAGAATATCTACTGAAGACTTGTCAAGGTAACACAATATCAAACTCTAGAAAAAGCTGGATTCCCAAGTGGGAAATTGTGTGGGATAAAACACTTTCAAAACCCTCAGGTACACTCATGTTAGATGGGTGTTGGTAATCTGATTAAGTGAAAATTAGTTATTAGTTTGAGAATATGCAAAAGTACAATATAATATACAGTGTCAGAGCTCTGTTGCTTGGGAAATGTTGAAGCACAACAAGTGGACACACAACCTTTGCACAATCTTGGCCATTGAACATGCAACTTCATACAACTACATGTGACAGTGATATATTTAATAAAATAAGGATGATTAAATAATTTCATAATCTACATTACAAGAGTTAAAATGAAGTGTAGGTGTTGCAGCGGTCTTCTTCTTTGGTAGTATCAGTAGTTATTCTCTATATTTGTGATAAACACAACACACAATACCAAGAATTTAATATTTGCTTCAACATATATAGAGACGGCTAATTCTAAAAAGTGCTTAATTTCATGAATGTTGGCAGCAGTCAATGAGATGCTTGAGCTTGCTTCTCATACACCAGAAGATCCACTCCTGTGGATGAGACCGACTCTCAGGGTGGCCTCTGGGGTTGCTCTTTGCCTGTTCCAGGCACTGGTCTTGGCCACAATTGAAAATTCGGATTCACACAGGTACTTGGCCCACAGTAGTTTTCACTGAATAACTTACATTTGGCAACAACCAAAAGGATGCTGTTATTCCTCCCTCAGAGCGTGAGGCTTAACTGGTTCAGCATTGTTAAGATGTCAGAGAGAAAAGCAAGCAAAGCCTGGAACTTCAAATCTGCCCACTGTTACCGGGGTTTGGGTGTTTTCAATTGAGGACCAGTCCTCTTGAGACCTCACAGTGGTACAGTAGCTGGACATGATCTTCATACCGATCATACCACCATGAAGCTCCAGTGGAGTCCTTTTTGATGCAAAGCTTTGACGATGGAGTCCATTCAACTTTGGGTGCCTGATGGAGTACCTGTCTGATGTTGCTATGTCTCCTAATCATCAGCGTTGCACTGCCAGTGCAGACGCAAACAGAGTTCTTCCACATTGTGCTATTCTTGGTGAAGTACTCATCCAGGCAACAAAAACAATCAAGACCATTAGTTTACGTATTTCTGAATTACTTGAAATCACATGAAACTACACTGAACATTCCAACCTTTAAAGACACCACATGTTATTTCAACAATCCTGTCATTCCATTGCTCTTATGTCTTCTTTTCTCTCCATTACTAATTTAACTATTTGTTTACACAAAGCAGCACTCCACCAATCTACCCCTAGTCTTGAGGAGAGCTATTCAGCCTGTGAAAATAGTGTGGTTCTGGGGAGCTTTATCAAGCCTGAGAAGATTAGAAAAGAAAATACATGGGGTCAGTGCTTGGGCTGTACACTTCACATTTATATCAGAGAGCCTGTTACAAAATACTTGCATTGCATTAAGGGAAGTGTAGGATCCAGTGCGTGACTAAAAGTCAAGATCAACACTGTCATTAAAAGCTTACTTTATGACTTGCATTTATCATTTTGACTTGTCTTTGTGTATGAAACATGCTGTATAAATAAAACTTAGCCTTGGAGAGAGATCAACAGGTCCTGGTCAAAGAACTTCAGTAGGGATTCAGTAAAAGCAGGAGTCTGACCATACGGACTGTCTCTGTTTGTATTTTTCATCCAGTCAATAACTTTAGCAGCTGGGTTTCTTCAACTAAAAAATAAAATAGGTTTTAAAATTGGATCCAATATTTGTCTTATCAGTACAAGGGGATGACTTCATTGAGCTTCTTCCTGTTTACATCATTTTCTGTTGAGTTTGTCAAGTGCATTTTCTTTATTGTTTTCAGTACAACAAACAAACTCCTGTTTAGTTCCATTGGATTTGGTGGCAAAGCAGTTAAGAGGGGAATATCTGAGGCCTGTGAGGATATGTGAATGTTGTGAGTTGGGAAAAATGCTGATGCAGCTGTTGCGCATACAGAAGCTCATTCCTTCTTCCAGACACTGTAAATCATAGTGACATACCTACAGTTGGCGGTGTAGGGGTTGAAACACAGTGGAAATGCTGACTTTCCTGCAGTTTTGTACTCAGTATGTTTACACTGTCCTGTCATGAGCACACCATGGCTTTAAACACATGGACTTGTTTTTCAGTCAGTGGTCAGTCTGCCAGATAAAATCTCTTCTAGATGAAACATATTATAGTAAGATTCCAGTCAGTGTAACTTTTCTGTCTAATAAGAGTGCAAGACGTATTGACATCACCAAGGCCGCAGCACTTTAAAGATTCCATTAAAACAGCTTCAGTTTGTTAACACAGTTCTAGAAACTCAGTCAGTGGAGAATTTTATAAATTGCATTGTCAGAAATGCACATCAAATCTCAAAATGCTACTTTTGTGGGTTAAAAGTGGACTTTACTGCAGGCCCTCACACAGTTTAGAGATTTAACTGTTATTGTAAAGTTGACTTCACACTGATTAAAGATTTCATACCAGATTGTGGGCAAAACATTTTTATGCACTCTTGGAAAATAAATGTGCTCGACTTTTTATCTCAATTCCAGTGCCCCAACTCAAGCTGCTCAGTACTGATCGAATACCACACATAAATTAAAAAATCTGTATACATCAATGTGTGGAACTCATTGTGTTATGTTTTATGCATGGTACAGTACAGTAGATTGCTTTGGTTAGTGGCACACTATGTGACAGTGAAAACAAAATTTCATGGTAACATCAAACATATGTGTTGATGGTAAGCAATATTCCTGCATGCTATTGACAGAGAGAACAGATGTGGTGTGTTTAGGCTGAGAGTTTGGGCTCTATGTGCTCTCTTTGCAGAGATGGGTGTGGTTTGCTGTGGAGCTGACTGCGCACACCCGAATCAGATCATCGTCTTCTCGAGCAGTATTTAGAGGCTGGCCTCCTTGCATGCTGCTGCCAGATTGTCACCGCATCGCGGTAGATCACCCAGGTTCCTAGAGAAATTGCCATTTGAGATTTTTTACCTATATTCTCTGTCTACAGACTCCAGCTCGTTTCCCTCCTCGCCATCTGGCTACTACACCCATCTGCCCCAGCCTAAACCCCTCCACGCCTTCCACCTCCCTCGTTCCCGGCTCTATCCCCCCCCCCCCGTGAGCTTTCCTGCCTTGATCTTGAACTAGCTAATCAGTTGCAAATCCCTCTCAAGCCAAACCCCAGAATGCTAACGCTCTAGACGGCAGACTCATAGCCACTGTGACTCACCGCACAGAGTCCGTGTTGTTAGTAATTTCTGGCAACCACCATGAGAAGATCCAGCTGCATGTTCTGCCCTCTCCCATCTCTCCAGTGGTTTTAGGCCTCCCATGGTTAAAACTCCATAATCCCCATATTGATTGGCAGACTTCTATCACCAGTTGGAGTGTACACTGTCACTCCTACTGTCCACTCTGCTTTTTCTGCCTCCAGGTCCCTCCCACCAGCCCCTCCTGATGTATCCAATGTTCCCTCTAATTATCATGACCTGGCAGCGGTCTTCAGTAAAGACCTGGCGTTGTCCCTTCCCCCCATCGACCCTATGATTGCGCAATAGACCTCCTCCCAGGTGCCAAACTCCCAGTTAGCCGTCTCTATAACCTGTCCCGCCCCGAGGAAGAGGTCATGGAGCAATATATCAACACCTCCCTGGCAGCAGGTCTAATCCGTCCCTCTTCTTCCCCACTAGGAGCTGTTTTTTTCTTTGTTGAGAAAAAGGACAAAACACTTCGTCCTTGCATCGATTTTCGAGGATTAAATGACATCACCATTAAAAACAAGTATCCTCTTCCCCTGACTGATCACTCTTTTGAACCCTTGTGTCATGCTCAAATTTTCACCAAGCTCAACCTCCACAATGCATACCATTTGGTCCAGATTCGTGAAGGAGATGAATGGAAGACAGCATTTAACACCCCTTTAGGCCACTTTGAATATCTGGTGATGCCCTTTGGGCTCACCAATGTGCCTGCTGTCCTCCAAGCCCTCATCAACGACATTCTCTGTGACATGTTAAACCATTTTGTCTTTGTGTATCTGGACGACATTCTTATCTTCTCCCGCACACCAGAGGAGCACGTCCAGCATGTCCGCCTGGTACTGCAGCGCCTCCTGGAGAACAAGCTGTATGTTAAACCAGAGAAATGTGAATTTCACCAACCTTCAGTCAGTTTCCTGGGTTACATCGTTGCACAAGGTCAGCTTCAACCAGACCCCATCAAGATAAGAACTGTGGCTGAGTGGCCAATCCCCACCTCTCGCAAACAGCTGCAGCGCTTTCTTGGTTTTACCAATTTTTATCGCAGGTTCATCAGAGATTTTAGCAAAGTAGCTGCCCCTCTTACCAGACTTACCTCATCGAATATCCCCTTTTCATGGCCTGCGGAAGCTGAACAGGCTTTTCGGAGACTGGCTATTGTGTTAGCATTACAGGAGCGGAGACATTGGCTGGAAGGATCCACAAACTCATTTCTCATCTGGACTGATCACAAAAATCTGGCTTATCTTCACTCTGCTAAACGCCTTATGTAGCTGACGCCAGCAATACAGCCATGTGTTACTATGGCAACACCGGAATATTGTCACATTTTATTTCTGATCGTGTTTTCTTTATTATGTTATACACATTTATGGAAAACTTCCTACAGTTTAATTCATTCTTTGGTTATATTGTTGAAATGTTTAAACAACCATTATTTTTAAAGGTTACTTCCTGTCCGAGTAGCGTAAGTCGCGCCGTAACTTTGAGAGAGAGAAAGAGACGAGAGGACTGTCTACTGCTGGTTAACCAGGCGTACACGGTAATTGTTCTCAAGGATGAAAATTTTGTACCTTTGTGTAAGAAATAACCTGAGAATGATGTATATGAAATGTGTTTATTTTACTGCAGTTTTCACGGTGTTCTGTAACTTCGCCAAGAGATTAAAATTGTTGTGGACATCAGTACGAAGTGTGAGTCGTGTAACCAGGGTAGATACAGTGAAAACGTGACCTAATCCATCACGAGGCTGACGAGCGGCGGTGTCTACATCCTGCAACAAGCCACGGGCCACTACGGGCGGCGGTGTCTACATCCTGCAGTAAGCCACGGGCCACTACGGGCGGCGGTGTCTACATCCTGCAGTAAGCCACGGGCCACTACGGGCGGCGGTGTCTACATCCTGCAGTAAGCCACGGGCCACTACGGGCGGCGGTGTCTACATCCTGCAGTAAGCCACGGGCCACTACGGGCGGCGGTGTCTACATCCTGCAGTAAGCCACGGGCCACTACGGGCGGCGGTGTCTACATCCTGCAGTAAGCCACGGGCCACTACGGGCGGCGGTGTCTACATCCTGCAGTAAGCCACGGGCCACTACGGGCGGCGGTGTCTACATCCTGCAACGAACTACGGGGATTGGCGACATCAGTGCTTCACATCCCGCAGCAAGTACAGGTGTAATGGAAAATTTATATTACATGATTGTGTGTTCTCTTATAACCATATATAGCCATGTTTAATCTCAGTAATATTCAAAACGTTTTTAAAGTATAACACTGTGTGCCTTATAATCTTGTTTAGTTTCACTCAGTACCTTGCACTTAGAAATCTTTCTCTCATTTATGCAAGTTGTTTGAAGAAGTAGTTTTTTGATGTATAAACTTGACCTTGGTTCTCACGGTCCAGCAGAGCTTGTTAGTGAGGTTTGATAGGGATGAGCACACTCCATTGTAACCACCTGGTACAGTTAGATAAGTAAATCATAATAATGACGAATACTCCTTAGAAATGTATAAGAATCAGTGTGGGACTGCCCCACCCTGAACATTTTCTGCAGACTGTCTTGTGCATTTGTAGAACTGTTCCTCTTGCAAGAATAAAATGACAAAACCTTTAAAGACCAATTGATTGATTCAAGATCCTTATTTTGTGTCGGTGAATTGCTTCCCAGAAATTTCAGCAACACAGGTCGCAGCGGTCACTCAAGAGGAGCAGCTTCAGGCTACAACGTGAGTCCTCTGGTTAAACTGTGCAACTACTACGCCTCAGGAAGTTGATGGATAGAACGAAGATACTGTTGATCATAACAAACAAGACATTAAAGGGATTCTGAACATTCAAATGCTTGGATAACTCTTATGGTGTTGTTCTGCTAAAAGAACCTTTTCTATGGTTGGAAAATTTTTATGCTGAGTCCTAAATAAGTGTCATGGGTGTCATGTTGTGTAAATATTCACTGCTAATTATAGCCATCATATCCTTGTAACTTATATTACTTAATGTGCTTCTTCCCTGTGATAATTCTTGAAGGTTCAAAATGTCTCAAAATGGTGATAGTCAGTCTGATGTCATGTCACAAGGGAAAGATGCAGGGAAGCTAGATGAGGGTAAAATCAGAAAATCCTCTCGTGAGGGACGGTTAACACCTAAAATGCAAGAACTGAAAGAGCAAGAGTTAATTCAAAGGGAGAATAAGTTTAAAGCAACATACGAGAAATGGAAAAAGAATGTAACAGGGAATCGTACAAGGTTGAAACGAGTGCTCTGAAGACGACATGTATGACATGATGGACGAGGCTGAGAAGCTTGACTCTGAGCTAAAGGAGCTGTATGATAGCTATTGAAGCTCAACGTCAGCAGCTGAAAAAACTTGAAAATCAGAGAGACATTCATGTTACTCAAGCAAAACTAAATGTTTACACTGAAGAAGAGACAAAAGAAAGGGATGGATCATGCAGCCCTGTATGCAAACAAGTTAATGGTACAAACCCATTCACTCACTCCATCCCAGGTCAGGAACAGCAAGCTGTGAAAAGTGAGACATCCTTGGTCCAGGTATTGCAAGAATCATTAGCTCTCACTCGTCTTCCAACCCCAGAATCTACTATATTCTCAGGTGATCCTCTTAAGTTTACAGAATGGAGCATGAGTTTTAAGGCTCTTATAGAGAGACGATGCTCCAACCCTGCAGATAAGCTGTTTTACCTGCAAAGGTACATAGCAGGAGAAGCTAAATCTTTTCTTGAGGGCAGCTTCTACAGAAAAGACGAAGAAGCCTATCAACAAGCATGGAATAGGTTGAACGCAAGATATGGCCATTCCTTTGTAGTGCAACGGGCTTTCAGAGAGAAGCTAAATATGTGGCCAAGGATTGGTGGAAAAGAGTATGTCAAACTGAGAGAATTCAGTGATTTCCTGCAAACATGTAGTAACGCCATGTCTCATATAGATGGTTTACAGGTTCTGAATGACTGTGAAGAGAACCAGAAAATGCTGGTCAAGCTTCCCGATTGGGTGACATCCAGATGGAACCATTATGTCACAGAGCAGCTGGATCGAGGCCAAGACTATCCAGACTTTCATGAGTTCGCTTCATTCATAGCTAAAGAGGCACGTATTGCATGTAATCCAGTGTCATCCCTTCATGCTTTAAGGCACTCTGCAGAGACACCTGTAAGAGAGGTGAAGCGCTCAAAAGCAAACACGTTTGCCACAAATGTGAAGGCTCCAGTTTCAACATGCTCCACATCCAAACCAGACCTCGATGAAAAACCAAAGAAATGGTCACGTTTGAGTTTTGTGATGGTGTGCTCCAAGTGTAGTTGCTCTGGGGAAAATCACTCAATTCATAGATGCAAAAAGCTAACAGAAATGCCTGTAGAAGAGAAGAAAGAATACATACATGAAAATAAGCTGTGTTTTGCATGTCTGAGAAAAGGTCACAATTCTAAAGACTGTAGAAACAGAGCCATGTGTGGCATTTGCAGAAAGGCGCACCCAACTCCACTGCATGAAGATCGTTCCCCAGCAGAATCAAAGCAAGGTACAGTTGAAGAAAGTACAGCCTCATTATCTTGCTGCGTGGATGGAGGAGAAGGTGGGAGCACATCTATGGTTGTGCCAGTGTGGATTTCAGCACCTAATGCTCCTGATAATGAAACCCTAGTATACGCCCTACTGGACACACAAAGCAGTTACACATTTGTTGATCAAGAGGTGTGCGAAAAGCTTCAGGCAACAATGCAGCCAGTAAAGCTGAAGCTCTCCACTATGATGGGGAAAGATTCAATCGTGATGAGCCAAAGAGTATGTGATCTCACAGTCAGAGGTCTCTCCTCAAACATTTCCTTCAGCTTACCTCCAGCCTACACGAGAGACTTCATTCCTCTTGACCGCGCACATATACTCACCTGCCAAACAGCTAAAAAGTGGAAGCATCTCGTCAACATAACCCATGAGATACCCCCACTGTGGTGTAGGATTATTGATTGGCTATGACTGCTCCAGAGCGCTAATTCCAAGAAAGGTCATCAGTGGGGGTGACTATGAGCCCTACGCCATTAAAACTGATCTTGGTTGGAGCATTGTGGGAAGCGCGCCACAGGTGAATGCTAAAGACGTGACTGGTCTTTGTCATCGAGTATCTGTCAGAGAACTACCACCTTTAACGCCATCTTCTGTCATTAAGGCTCTTGAGTCTGACTTTGCAGATACAAAATCAGGTGACAAAAGCATATCTCAAGAAGATATATACAAAATCAGGTGACAAAAGCATATCTCAAGAGGATATTTGCTTCCTGCAGATACTAAAAGGAGGAATTCAGCAAAATGAGCATGGCAACCTTGAGATGCCTCTTCCTTTTAAGGTACGTCCTCACCTCCCAGACAATAAGAAGCTGGCCCTGGCTCGGCTGAAACATCTCAAAAGGAAGCTAGACAGAGATCCCAAGTTCAAAAACAACTATGTGAGGTTTATGGAAGGTGTTTTTAAGGATGGTGATGCAGAAAAGGTAGACACCCAACCAGTGCGTGGGAAAGCCTGGTATATCCCACATCAAGGGGTTTACCACCCGAGGAAACCAGACAAGATTCGGGTGGTTTTCGACTGTTCTGCCAAGTATGAAGGCACCTCATTGAATGATCATCTGCTAACAGGACCCGACCTAACAAATGGCCTCACAGCTGTACTTTGCCGTTTCCGTAAACATCCCATCGCAGTCATGTGTGATGTGGAAAAAATGTTCCACAGGTTCCATGTCAGCAAAGAGGATAGAGATTATTTGCGGTTTCTCTGGTGGGAAAACAGGAACACAAACTCAGAACCCACGGAGTACTGCATGAAGGTGCACCTGTTTGGAGCGTCGTCTTCCCCTGGCTGTGCCAACTATGGCATGAAACATCTTGCCAGTCAAAATGAGGAAGAGTACCCTTCTGCAGCCAGCTTCATCAGGAAGCACTTCTATGTGGATGATGGCCTCATAAGCACGAAATCAGTTGGTGAGGCAATCAAGCTAGTGAGGGAAGCTCAAGCTGTGTGTTCCAAAGGAAAGTTGCATCTTCACAAATTCCTTTCTAATAGTCGAGAGGTGCTGGATTCCATCGACACTGCAGAACGCGCTGCGGAGGTAAAAAATGTTGATTTCAACTATGACAACTTACCAATGCAAAGGGTACTTGGTATAAGATGGAACACAGAAAGTGACAGCTTCACCTTTAAAGTGACACTTGATGAGAAACCAGCAACACGACAAGGTATCCTCTCTGTTGTTTCCTCTTTGTATGATCCTTTGGGGTTTTTAGCGCCATTTATCCTCAAAGGGAAAAGAGTGCTACAGGAGATGTGCCAGAGAGGTACGGGGTGGGATGAACCACTACCTAGAGATTTGAAGCTAAGGTGGGAGGCTTGAATGAAGGATTTAGAAAACCTTGAGAAGATCGAGATATCAAGGTGCTTCATACCTGACAGCTTTGAAGAGGTCCAGAGAGTTGAACTGCATCATTTTTCTGATGCAAGCAGTCAAGGATATGGACAGTGCTCGTACATCAGGTTGTTGAGCAAAGAGAAAGTGTACTGCTCCTTGGTAATGGGCAAAGCGAGAGTCACACCAACCAAAATAGTCACCATACCGAGGTTGGAGCTAACTGCTGCAGTAACTTCAGCCGCCGTAAGCAACATGTTACGGGAGGAGCTGGACCTCAAGATCGATGAGGAGTATTATTGGACTGACTCTAAAGTGGTTCTCGGTTACATCAATAATGAGGCACGAAGGTTTCATGTCTTTGTGGCAAACCGAGTCCAGAGAATTCGAGAAACCACAGACATAAGACAATGGCACTATGTCGATACAGGAGAGAATCCTGCCGACCACGCCTCCAGAGGCCTCAAGGTGGCTGATTTCAACGACTCAAACTGGCTCTCTGGTCCTAAATTTTTATGGGAAAAGGAGATAGCCACCAACGAGGTCACATCAGAGCTGTTGGTGGGAGATCCGGAGGTGAAGATTACCCAGGCACTGAAAACTGAGGCTGCAAGGCAATTTGACATTCAAGGACACCTGTTACGGTTCTCAAGATGGCCTACAGCTGTCAGGGTCATTGGCCGCATTCTGCGGTTGGCTAAGAGAATTAAGACAACCGAACCAGTAAATGTGGAAGAGAGAAGGCAAGCCGCACTGACTATTGTCAAGCTTGCACAACAGGATGCCTTCCAAGAGGAGTTGAACATGCTCAGCCAGAAATCAGGAAAGCTGCCTTGCAACTACCAACTCTATCAGCTTGACCCGTTAATCCAAGATGGTATAATGAGGTTGGGAGGAAGACTGAGAAAGGCATCTGCGCCTCTTGAGTTGAGACACCCGGCAATCCTCCCTAAAGATGGCGCTGTCACAAACCTCCTCATTGCACATCATCATGACAAAATACAACATCAAGGCAGAGGACAAACCCTCAATGAACTAAGAGCCAACGGTTACTGGATAGTTGGTGGAAGTAAAGCTGTAGCCCATCACATCAGGCAGTGTGTACGGTGCAGGAGGGTGCGTGCACCGCCAGAGGAACAACGGATGGCGGACTTACCGAGTGACCGCGTTGAACCCACACCACCGTTCACCTACTGTGGTATGGACTGCTTTGGTCCCTTCCACACCAAGCAGGGCCATAAAGAACTAAAACGGTATGGCCTCCTCTTCACATGTCTTTGTTCCAGGGCAGTGCACATAGAGATGTTGGAGGATATGACGACAGATGCACTCATCAATGCCTTGCAATGCTTTATCGCTATTCGTGGAACTGTTAGACACATTAGATCAGACCAGGGTACCAACTTTGCGGGAGCGAAAAATGAAATGGCAAAGGCTCTGAAAGAACTCAATAAGGAAAGAGTGGCTGCATACCTGGCAGATAATCAGTGCGACTTCCAGATGAACACACCACACTCAAGCCACACCGGAGGCATGTGGGAACGACAAATCAGAACGGTGAGAAGCGTATTGAGCACAGTCATTGCCAAAAGTGCGACCGTCGACAATATCAGCGATCCCACAAGTTTAGAGCCACTCACACCGAATCATTTGATTACAATGAAATCTTCTATCCCACTTCCCCCACCGGGAAAGTTTAGCAAGGAAGACCTGTATGCTAAAAAACGATGGAGAAGGATTCAATATCTGTCTGAACAATTTTGGCACAGATGGAGGCGGGAGCACCTGTCAAACATTGCTCTACGACAGCGATGGCATGCGCCAAGGCATAATGTGAATGTGGGTGACATTGTAATCATCAAAGAGGAGGATGTCCCTCGCAATGAATGGAAACTTGCTAAAGTTGTTGAAGCACATGAGGATGATGATGGACTGGTATGGAAACGCCTCAAGCAGCCATCCATCATTCAAAGACCTGTTCGGAAGTTAGTGGTTCTAGTGAAGAGCAACCAGTAAGGGGGAAAGGTCAGCCATTGATTAAATGTCTCCTTTTTAAACTAAAGGTGGTCATTATACTGAAGTTCACTTTCAAGTGGGTATTCTTTATGTGTAGAGAGGTGGATTCTGTTGTTTATCTGTGCTGTTGAATTTATTTGTTGTGAAAAATACAGTTTACAGTACATACAGGTTTCAAATGTCAGAGTGTTAGGGAAACAAAGATCAGTGCTTTGGAATTACCATTAATTGTTAAATGAAGAGTGTCAGTGTATTTCACAACTTCATTTCAATTAATTAAGGTAATTGGTGGGAGTGTAGCTGATGCCAGCAATACAGACATGTGTGGCTATGGCAACACCGGAAGTTAGGGTGATATTGTCACATTTTATTTCTGATCATGTTTTCTTTATTATGTTATACACATTTATGGACAACTTCCTACAGTTTAATTCATTCTTTGGTTATATTGTTGAAATGTTTAAACAACCATTATTTTTAAAGGTTACTTCCTGTCCGAGTAGCGTAAGTCGCGCCGTAACTTTGAGAGAGAGAAAGAGACGAGAGGACTGTCTACTGCTGGTTAACCAGGCGTACACGGTAATTATTCTCAAGGATGAAAATTTTGTACCTTTGTGTAAGAAATAACCTGAGAATGATGTATATGAAATGTGTTTATTTTACTGCAGTTTTCACGGTGTTTTGTAACTTCGCCAAGAGATTAAAATTGTTGTGGACATCAGTACGAAGTGTGAGTCGTGTAACCAGGGTAGATACACCTTAACTCTCGTCAAGCTCGCTGGTCTCTGTTCCTTAGCCGCTTTAATTTCACACTCTCATATTGTCCTGGAAGTCACAATGTCAAACCGGATTCTCTCTCTAGCCAGTCTGGCTTTCACCATACCCTTCAGTTCCTCCAACAGCGCTTCTGGTGGCTCTCCCTAAATTACCCTCTACTCTCGAGATTGCGGACCTCCTTGTTTCACATGTTTTTATGATTCATGGTATTCCAGTGGACATAGTTTCTGACCGAGGGCCACAATTTTCTTCTCAAGTGTGGCAGGCCTTTTGCAGAGCTATTGGTGCAACTTCCAGCTTAACATCCAGTTACCACCCTCAATCCAACGGCCAGACAGAATGGGACAATCAGGACTTGGAAGCAGCTCTCCGGTGTCTCAGCCAGGCATCCCTGCTCATGGAGCATCCAGCTGCCTTGGATAGAATATGCCCACAACTCCCTTGTCAGTTTGGTCACAGGTATGTCTCCATTCATGGCAGCTAATGGTTTTCAACCTCCTCTATTCCCCACCCAGAAGCGTGAGGCCGCCGTGCCTTCAGTCCGTGAGCACCTTCGCAGAGTTCAAGAAGTGTGGAAAGCCACCCGAGCAGCACTCGCTCGTTCTGCCCGGCGCAACCAGCTACTAGCGGACAAACATCGCTCTCCAGCCCCCCAGTACCAACCTGGTCAAAAGGTGTGATTGTCCACACGAGATCTCCCCCTGCATTTGGAGTCACGAAAGCTCGCCCCTCGCTATGTTGGCCCGTTTGAGGTTGAGAGGGTAATTTATCCATCTACTGTGAGACTAAAATTGCCTGACTCTATGCATGTCCATCCAACTTTCCATTTGTCTCTGTTAAAGCCTGTGTCCTCCAGCGCCCTCTGCCCTCCGGCCGAACCCCCTCCTCCCGCCCTGGTCATTGAGGGTCATCCCGCCTTCGTTGTGCATAAGATCTTGGATGTGAGGTGTCGGGTGCGTGGGTTTAAATATCTCGTGGACTGGGAGGGGTACGGTCCAGAGAAATGATCCTGGATTATTTGACGACTCATTCTGGGCCCACAGCTATTGGAAGACTTCTATCTTGAGTTCCCACATAACCCCGGGAGGACACCTGGAGGCGTCATTTAGAGGGGGAGGTACTGTGGTGTGTTTAGGCTGGGAGTTTGGGCTCTATGTGCTCTCTTTGCAGAGATGGGTGTGGTTTGCTGTGGAGCTGACTGCGCACACCTGAATCAGATCATCGTCTTCTCAAGCAGTATTTAGAGGCTGGCCTCCTGCATGCTGCTGCCAGATTGTCACTGCATCGCGGTAGATCACCTCCACACACCCGCTAGTCCTGTCAACCAGTGATATGACTATGATTTCCCACATTCAGGAAGTTTCACAAATCAGTCTGGTGTCTGACAGCTAGTAAGGAGCAGGGAGAAGTTAGACCTGTCCAGGCATTTGCACTGTATCACAGATTTGCATGTGTCCCTGTGAATCTGACAAATTGTCTCCATTCACCAGTCTCAGAAACTGTTGAGGATCCGACAGCCAAACATCCCTGGAGGCTAGACAGCTGTTTAATAATCCCTCCCCATGGTAATCCTGAGTAAGCCTGGTGTTCATTTTCTTCTTTTTTTCTTCTTAAGAAAAGCTTTGGGGGTTTACATATTTTTGTTTGTGATAAAAACTGTGAACTGTACTGTGTTTGGAGATACTTCCTTGTTTTGAGTTGTGTAACCTGGGAATCCTTAAGTGGATTGTTTTTTGTTACTTTATAATATTCCAATGCCATCAGTTATATGAATGTGTGTATGAATGAGATGTGTAGTCAAAAGGTACCTTGAGTCTATTTACCATTACAACATTATCCCAACAACGCCTTAGCCTCTGGGAGTGCCATCCTAGCTTATAGCATTTTTGGCCAAAACAGAGAATAAGGTGACAAAAATACTCACTGAACGGTCATTTGCCCTCTCTGCCCTGCTCTTTCATAGTTTATCTCTGCAATCCCAAGGAGCACACCTCTGTTAAAGTAGTGTAAAACTTCCATGCATAGTAATGTACACACAGACTCTTAAGGTTGCTGTCTGCAACAAAAAACTATGCTGAAATTGATTGCAGCAGAATGATTCAGTTTATGTTTTCATCAGAGGGCAAAGCCAACACCAATCGCTGTTTTATCTCAGCAGCTCAGGTTCTGGATGGTCCCGGCTGGCCATATCCTCTTTCACAGAAGATTTTGCTGCAGCTTCTGCGTCCCTCTGCTGCATTTCTTCCAGCAGAATAATCAAGTCAGCCGAAACATTGTAAAATGTATCCTGCACTTGAATTCTGGTACACTATTTTTGCTGCTGGAAACATAACCACTTGACAGGCATAAAGAACAAGCTTTGTTTTTGAGTGGCAACACGCCCCCTGGCTACCCAGCGGTGTAGTCTAGAAATCTAAGCTGAAATGGCCTGCAGTTTTTCCTTAACACCAAGTACTACACACATGAAATGACGCGAAAGAAATGAATTGCTTTATTGGCTACATTTACCATCAACATTATTGAACATCCACAAAAAATGGCAAGAAAACACTGCTTTGGGGACAGTATTGACCCTGATCCTGATTTGGCCGATCAGACTGGTGCATCTTTAGTGGAAAGAAGTTTGTTGATCATACTCATCGTCATAGACTCTTGGTTTGGATTTTTCATGTTTGTCTTGGTCTGTCCCCCGTCCACCTACATTATTTAAAGATAAAACAAACAGAAGAGGAGTTCATCATAAAAACTTAATAAAAATTAAATCAACATCTCCAACAGTCCAAAATAAGAGAATTAAATGTGGACTCCTGAATATCAGGTCTTTGTCATCTAAAGCTGTCTTAGTCAATGAATTAATATCTGATTATGATATTGATTTGTTTTGCTTCACTGAAACCTGGCTGCAGGAGGATGAATATGTTAGCTTAAATGAATCCACTCCTCCGAGTCATTATAATACTCATATTCCTCGAAGTACTGGTCGAGGTGGTGGAGTTGGAGCCATTTGACTCAAGTCTATAAATCCTAAACCTAAACTAAATTATAATTCATTTGAAAGTCTTGTTCTTAGCCTCACTCACCCAACCTGGAAAACATCGCAGCCAATTTTATTTGTTACAGTATATCGAGCTCCAGGTCCTTACTCTGAATTTTTATCTGAATTTGCAGAATTTGCATCAGGCTTGATCCTTAAAACAGATAAAGTAATTATTGTAGGTGATTTTAACATTCATGTGGACAACCACAATGATAGTCTTAGTACTGTCTTTATCTCTATTAGATTCAATCGGCTTCTGTCAGAGTGTAAATAAACCGACTTATTGTCTGAACCACACTCTTGATCTTTTCTCTCATATGGCATTGAAATTGATCATCTAATTGTCTTTCCACAGAATCCTCTTCTGTCTGACCATTTTTTAATAACCTTTGAGTTCATACTACTGGACTATAAGCCTTTGTGCAGAAACTCCTACAGCAGATGTTTATCTGATAGTGCTGTAGCCAAATTTAAGGAAGTGATTCCTTCAGCATTGAATTCAATGCATTGTCTCAATGTAACAGAGGACTTCTCTGCTTCCTTTAGCCCCTCACAAATAGATCATCTTGTTGATAGTACTACAGGTTCATTACGGACAACTCTAGACTCTATTGCACCTCTGAAAAAGAAGAAAATTAAACAAAGAAGGCTAGCACCATGGTATAGCCAGCAGACTCGTAAGTCTGCCACTAAACTGGAAGAATCTCATCTAGTCTGGCAAGATAATCTCGAAACATACAGGAAGGCTCTCCGTAATGCCAGAGCAGCCTATTACTCTTCATTAGCTCTACTGAATCATCTATTCCTTTAGGTCTAAGTAGCAATGACTTAATGAGCTTCTTTAATGATAAAATTAAAATTATAACTATTAGAGACAAAATCCATCACCTTTTACACCAAGTTTGGAAACAGCTGTAAAACCTGATATGTATTTAGACTCTTTTTCTCCCATCGACCTTCATCAAATAACTTTAATCATTTCTGCAGCTAAGCCGTCAACCTGTCTCTTAGACTCCATCCCAACCAGGCTGCTCAATGATGTTTTACCTCTAGTTAGTCATTCTCTTTTGGATACGATTAATCTGTCTTTATTATCAGGATATGTACCACAGTCCTTTAAGGTAGCTGTAATTAAACCTCTTCTTAAAAAGCCCACTCTAGACTCAGAGGTCTTAGCCAACTACAGACCGATATCAAACCTTCCCTTTCTGTCTAAGATACTTGAGAAAGCTGTAGCTAATCAGCTGTGTGACTTTCTCCATAACAATAGTCTATTTGAGGATTTTCAGTCAGGATTTAGAGTGCATCATAGCACAGAGACCGCATTAGTCAAAGTTACAAATGACCTCCTAATGGCATCAGACAAAGGACTCATCTCTGTATTTGTCCTGTTAGATCTTAGTGCTGCATTTGACACGATTGACCATCAAATTCTTTTACAGAGACTGGAACATCAAACTGGCATCAAAGGAACCGCCCTAAGCTGGTTTAAGTCATATTTCTTGTTCACGTCAAAGATGAATCCTCCATACATACCAAAGTTTGTCATGGAGTCCCACAAGGTTCTGTACTAGGACCACTTCTATTTAGTTTATATATGCTTCCTTTAGGGAACATTATTAGGAATCCCTCTATCAATTTTCATTGTTATGCTGGCGACACCCAATTATATTTATCGATCAAGCCTGATAAACCAATCAGTTAACAAACTCCAGCATGCCTTAAGGATATAAAAAGTTGGATGACCTACAATTTCTGGATGTTAATTCAGACAAAACTGAAGTTTTGTAATTGGACCCAAACACCTCAGAAACTCTCTTTCAAGAGACTTAGTTATTTAGAGGGATCACCCGGCCTCCAGCTCCACTGTAAAGAATCTTGGAGTTGTTTTTGATCAGATTTGTTTCTTTAACGTCCACATAAAACAACTTTCGAGGACTGCATCTTCCACTTACATAACATGCTAAAATCAGACGACATCGGTCGCTCAAGCAGATGCAGAAAACTAGTCCACGCATTGTTACTTCAAGGCTGGACTATTGTAACTCTTGGTTATCAGCTGCTCCAATAAGTCTCTTAGGACTTGCAGTTAATTCAGAATGCTGCTGCACGTGTTCTGACAGGAACCAAGATCAGAGATCACATCTGCTCCCTAAATCTAGAAATAATTTAAAATTCTCTCCTTACTTACAAAGCTCCCGGTCAGCACCATCGATCTAAAAGAGCTCATAATACCTTACTACCCCTAGAACACTCGCTCTCAGGATGCTGGGTTCCTTGTGGTCCATAGTCTCCAAAAGTAGATTGGGAGCCAGAGCTTTCAGCTATCAGGCTCCTCTTCTGTGGAACAAACTACCTTTCTGGGTTCAGGAGGCAGACACAGTCAACACTTTTAAGAATAGACTTAAGACTTTCCTTTTTGATAAAGCTTATAGTTAGGGCTGGCTCAGGTCATCCCTTAGTTATGCTGCCATAGGATTAGACTGCCGGGGGACTCCCCCTCCCCCCAGGGTTATGCCTAGCCAGGCACGGTATTGGTTAAAGATGCACACATCTCCCTTACCGAAAACCCTCTCTCTCCTTCTCTCCCCCTCGCTCCCTCTCTCTCTCTCTCTCTCCCTCTTACCATCTGTAAACATACATGTCTCATTAATGCATGTTACTAACCAAACTTCCCCTGTGCTCTGTCGTCCAGCAGGTTCTCGTGGATCGTGGCTGCTGCTGTGATCCTGCATGACGTCCACTACACATATTATTACTGTCATTATTGCTACCATATCTGCTGCTACTGTGGTCATTTGTCAGTCATTGTAATTGTACAATATGTGTGTGTCAATTTGTCCTGTACACGTGACATCCATTGCATGTCTGTCCGTCCTGGGAGAGGGATCCCTCCTCTGTGGCTCTTCCTGAGGTTTCTTCCACATGTTTTCCCTGTTAAAGGTTTTTTGTGGGCAGGTTTTTCCTCACTGGAACCGAGGGTCTAAGGACAGAGCTTGTCACTCCCTGTACAGATTGTAAAGCCCTCTGAGGCAAATGTACTTTGTGACTTTGGGCTGTACAAATAAAATTTATTTGATTTGACACTATCTTTATTCCAGTAGCATATTGTCATTCCTCATGTTGTGTCCTGGGATTGTATGTTTTACCCCTCAAATAATATTTCCCATAGCATTGCCTTCTACCTTTGGGTTAGGACTTCAGTACAATTTTTTGGTTGAGGTTAATGATCAAAGGAAATGACAGTTTAAGGGGCAGGACCACAAGAGAGGACACGTGCAATGGCCAGGGCCGGCCGCTGGCATAAACACTCTATGAGGGGGGCCACACGATCAGTGTGTTATTGGATTTTTTGACCCTCTCTTTATTTCAACATATACAGTACTACAGTAACGGTAACACTGTTGAACTTAATAATAAACTAGCTGGTAAACTAGTCGGGCTCTCTTCATATCAGAGAAATGTAGACAGGAAAACAGCTTTGAATGAAGAATGAATTATGAACAGACTTGCAAGCAGTTCAAAAACAGTATGTTTCAAATAAGCACAAATCCTTTGTGATATTATATAGTCAATCAATCCATTTTATTGTAGGATGCAGAAGCACTCTGTTATGTATTATTTAGCCCTCACTACACTTGATATGAGAAAAGATGAACTATAACAGTATTTAACATCTGTGTATGATGTAAATGTTAGTTTCTTTTGTCTTGTTGGTATACTCATTCACACATCACATCAATGGTTTTCATTTTTCTATGTTTTGAAGCAACAATACCAGAGGCCCAGCAATAACATGAGTAGGAGTCTAGTTTTACTCGTTAACTAGCTACTAATGTTTTATTGCAACATTAAATCTGTGTTTTGATATATTTTTTTAATACAGAACATATTAAATGTCCAAATTGGCCCAAATAGTTTCAGGCTATTAAGCCATTTGCTTTCCAAGCTATGTTAAATTGTATTTTTGTATCTCATACACACATACATCTCATTTGGACATATTTGGACAATCAGCTAATTTGTATATTTCACTGAGAAAATTGCATTTGTTGTGTGGTTAATAAATACATGGAAGATACATATGACATACCTATGTAATATCTTCCAGCCTATATGTAAAAATAATAATAATCTAATGTATTATCTTTTCAGGGGCATTATTGAAATACTGGACAGACCTCTGCTACACCAGGTCCATCTACCTCATCGAGTGACATGACTGCTGCTGAAGGGACATCATCTTTGTTATTTAGAATATTTCTCACTCTTATTGATCATTGCTATTTTTCAAAATATTTTGAACGTCATAGAGACCCAACTAATGTGAACTTCAGAGTTTGGGATGCAACAAGCCTACATGAAAGTACATGCCTCTGCTGTAAGAAAGGAAACACTGTGCAGGAAATGCAAAGAGGTCAGACTGTTGAAAGCCTTATATTACTACAACTGAACTTCAAAATGTTGCTTACACAGACCAGTGACTGAGGATATTGGCGCAAAGGGATCACTTCCTGCTCAGTAGAGACTGGAGTAACAATTACAGCAACATATTACTTCCAGTGTACATGGCAGGTGAGTTCTGAACGAAGAAAGAATTGAAAACAATCTAAATCTGCCCTTTAAGGGAAGCCTGTGTTTATGGGTGTGTTTTCTTGATTTGGAAGTGTCTCAGCCTTTGGGTGTGATGCGCTGAGTATCAGTCCAGTTTGCAACATGTCCTCAGTTTATTTTGTGATGCCTAACTCTGGCTGCATTAATAACTGCCAGCTATCAGATGTAAACATCCATCTGCTTGTCCCCATGAACCCTTGCGATTTTGCATTATTTGATTTAGTTTGTTGAGATTATATTTTCACTTGCACCCCACAGTTCTGTCAGACAGAAACAATTATTTTTGAGGAATCTTGGTGTGGCTATGTCATGGTATCTTAAGGCATCACTCTCAGCAGTCCAGCTGATCGAACTAAACATGCTTGGTATGAGCTCACCTTTATTGAAAGACATTCAGGTCCAGCTCTGATCTGATGAAAGTTGCTCTCGGCCTGCCATCCAGTCAATATGTTTTATTACTATTTCATATCAGATACGTGACAGATAAATCATTCTGCTGTGATGTGTGTGTGTGTGTGTGTGTGTGTCTGTGTGCATATGCGTGCAAGTGTGTGTATGTGTGTGGAAGGGTGTATTCAGCAAATTTGACAGCAAAATCTGCTTCTTTTGCTCTGCCTAGTAGAGATAGAGCAGACAAAGGGTATCTAGCCAAAACACCAAAGCATTTGTTATATTATAGGGTTTCATAGAGTTTCAGAAGATTTTGTATCTTACCACTAGGACCACCAGCATGCTAGCACCCCATAGAGGTTCTGCAAGGGTCTGCCAGACTGCCATATATGATTGCATATAACTTATTATTCATGCTTGCTCATGGTGGAATTGGTGGGTCTCTTCAAATAATATTATAAAGAGTACCGTCAAGACCTGCTCCGTATGGAAAGTCTCATGAGATAACTTTTGTTATGATATGGTGCTATATAAATACAATTGAATTGAACTGAATGTTCACAGACAGTGCTTAAAGAATAATAAGTAAATAATAAGTATTAGCTTTATTTACTTATTTGCACTGTGTACAGTGCTGGTCTTGTATGTATATATACTGTATGAATATGTAATGCATGTATATGTAATGCATATATATATGCACTGTATGAATATTACTGTATGTATATGTAATGTATGAATATACCATGTTTATGTACTGTATATGTTCTTTCAGTTTAGCAGCAGGCAAGCCTCAGTGTCACAGACACAAATCCATCAGTCCTCCCAGCTCAAAAATATCTATTGCAGCTTTCATGGCATGCATCCACTCACCAGTGAAAGAAGTTCTGTGTGTGTTAAGATTTTTTCTCTTCTTGCCCACTTCTGCTTCTTTCCTTTGCTTTGAGATAGTAATGGAACCACTTTGACAACTTGCATCCTTTAAGTGTGAACACACCTTGCAACGAAGAGCCGCTGTAATGGAACAAATCACCTTCACTTCTCACTCATGTCTGTGGGCAACACTCGCAAACTAGTGACACCTTGTCTTTCTCTCTGTAATGTTGGAGATTTTCTTCAAAAGAGCAAACTACAATAGAAACTACATCAATAAACTGCATCGATGTTTCCATCAAAGGACAAAAAATATTTATTGAACTGAAATCTCAACACATCTGAACATCTAAAGACTTCATTAGCTGACCCACCACATTTACATTACATAAAAAATGTTTAAGCTTGAAATCCTAAAATCTCTTGCAAAGCTATTTACTCATGACTCTTAGTTCTGATTGGCCCAACTAAGACAGAGTCTAAGTCCCAGATTTGTTGGGCCATAGACTTCTACCTGTCACTTTGTGAACATCTAATGCGAAATATTCACATGTTGTAATATCCACACATTATAAGTATAAAAAAACTCAGAGCTTGTGTTCATATTTGGCTTACTGTGTGTAGCAGTTGGCTGTATTACTGTTTGGTACTGAACTCTCTCCTGCTGATACTGCCACCTGGTCAGATGAAGAAAAGTCAAAATGAACATTGTGGAAAATGTAGAAGATATAAACAACAGCTACAATCATGACCACGAAGACAAGCCAGTCCATCTCTGTGCCCATCCCTGCAGCCAGCTCAACCCTGGAAGTCAGTCAACAAAGGAAGCCACAGCACACATTGTTCACATCACCCTACTCCACCTGGACATGAAAGGAACCTATGTGCAGAGATTAAATTGGGCCGGAGCCCTCCGGAGCTCAGCTCCGCCTCCTCACCTCGGCAGTACAGCGAGCAGGAGCTGAGCTCCCTGTGCTTCGGTGTTTATAATAATCATGAGCGTAGCTAACATTATACGACTTTTTAAAGTCATTAGTTTGGACCTCCCCTCTTTTACCATGTCAAAAATCAGTAGGCTACATCACGCCTAAAATACACTGCATGTGGAACGGCTCCGGAACGGCTCTGCTCCGGAACGACAGCGTACTCCGCCCTCCGCCAGCTCACACATAATCTGTTTGTGATGTGCATTGGTGCGGCTCCACTGGACACAGAGCGTCGCGAGAAAGCACGCGATATTACCGGCTGTAGTCTCTTTGAATCCTGCAATGGCATTCCACGCCGCATGTTTTTTCTGGATGTGAGGCGTCATAAATGGCTGATTTTGGACCTCCAGAATCAACTTCTCCTCATCCATGGTGTTGACGGGGTGAAAAGATGCCTGAAAACCCCTCACCTGTTGACTTCAGGTCGGCCCCGCCCATTATGACGTGTTCTTGTAATGAAACTCGATCCACGGTGAACACAGAGTATTTTATTTTGAAAATAAGCCAGAGTTTTATTTTGTATTTTGTAGCCGATTTCCTTACCCACACAATCTGCTCTGTGCTGAATTTATGCGGCGTGCTCCTGCGTATGTGTTGAGGAGGGCTGCCGGTCGCTGCAGTCGTTCCGGAGCCGTGACGCAGCGGAGACGGAGACTGTGTGAGCTGACACATTGACTAACACTGAAACGTATCAGCTCCATCACTGAAACGTATCGGCTTTGTCGCTGTGGCGGAGCTGTTCCACATGCAGTGTATTTTAGGGGTCAGTCTGTTCACTCATCTCTGTTTCCAGAGTGCTGTGTCAGAGCTTCATTATTGAATCCGTTCCGCTTGTTTATTGATATAAAACCTGAATCAATGAAACTCCAGTCCATGTTTTCACTGATACAGCACCTTCTTACCGTGCATACAAACACGCACGCAGGCACGCGCACACACACACACACACACACACACACACACACAGTGCTGCTGATACGCCACCAACAGGTCGGTAAGGTGAGTCAAGTACTGTCACAACAAAATGTTCAGGTCATTGTTAACTTACTGAAACTAAATATCTGTTTTTTTACCTTAATGTTTTTGTGACAAAAGCCAATTTACCCACTGCCTATGTGTGATTACTACTTATTGACTACAGTTCAGCTTGACACCATAGTTTCCACCAGGGTCACCACAAAGTGTTACTGTTCATGCAGCTCTTTAACTTCCTGATGGACAGATCTCAGGTGGTAAGAGTGGGCAGACACACCTCACCCACCCTCATTCTTAACGTCGGAGCACCCCATACTAAGTCTGGGCGAGTCTGATCAATGAAAACAATGTAAAGCTCTATCTGAAGGAAGCCGAGCACCTGACCCCCTTTGTCGAGACAACAACCTCGCTAGCAAGAATAAGGAGATGATAGTTGACTTTGGGAAGAAGCAGGAAAGGAATTATGCCCTCATTCATATCAAGGCAGAGGCAGAGCGGGTCGTCCACTAGTCGGCAGTTCGATCCCTGGTTCGATTCCCTCCAGTCTGCATGTCGAAGTGTCCTTGGGCAAGATACTGAACCCCACTGAGCTCCCGAAGGCTGTGCCATCGGTGTGTGAATGCGTATGAATGCTTAGCTCCTCAAACTGATGAGCATAGTAGCCAATGCCATCAGTGTTTAAATGTGAATGGGTGAATGAGATATGTAGTGTAAAACGCTTTGATTGGTCGGAGAACTAGAAAGGCGCTATATAAGTACAGGCCATTTAATCATCGGTGGAGAGAGTGGACAGCTTCAAGATCCTTGGTGTCCATATCACAGATATGATATCACTCAGGTCACTCACTGACCTGAGTGATGCATACCGAGTCTGCAGTGAAAAAGGCAAGTCAGAGACTATCTCAGGCTCCAGACAGTAATGTCTGGTTCAGAAACAGCATGGAAAAAGTGTGGGTCATTTGGCTGAACGTACAGTAGGTGGTGTTCTACCTGCCTGAAAAACATCAATACCAGATTTATGATCTATGATCCCTGCTACGACCAGAGAGAGAAGATTCTAGGCACACTAGACTAGCACAGAAAGAGCCTTTACCCTCAGGACCACCAGGATCTTAAATGAGGACACTGACTAGAAATATTTATTAGGGCCCGAGCACTGCACACTGTGCAAGGTCCTATTGGATTTCGAAAGTTTAAAAGTAAATTGCATTTTCGACTGCCTATAAGTACTTGAAAACTCACGAAAATTTGCCTACCCTCCCAATGTCGGGTGTAAAATTACGCATTTCGGTGGTCTCGCACATGGACATGCAAAAACGGCTCGACAGCGCCACCTAGATGTGTGTTTTCGGAGGGGCCCCTCGCCATGGTTTCATCCACGTGTATGAAATTTGGAGGGAGTATGTAACATACCAAGACTCTCAAAAAAGTCTCTTGGTGACCCGGGCTAAAGCGAAGCGTACGGCATCCATTTTGTTCCAATTTTTGCCGTCATTTCCAGGGGTCGTATTTGAACGAACTCCTCTTAGGGCTTTTATCCTATGTGTTTGAAACTTGGCGTGTGTGTTCTTTAGGCCTCAGCAATAAAAAGTTATCAAAATCGCAACTTTTCATCAGAGGGCATGGCCATGACGGCGCGTCAAAGTCAACGATGCCGCTTTTTTCGGAAAAAAATGTGACTCCATTGACTTTTTGACTGATTTTCAGGCAAAAGTGTTGGCCCCATATACTTTCTCAGAGCTGTCTGAAACTTCTTGTGGTTATTAAACCAATATTATGCAAAATTCGACATGCACACATGTGCGAGGGCCCGACCATCGCTGCTTGCAGCTCTAATTCCTTATTGCTATTGCTGTTGTTATTATTATTACTTATTCATATATTTATTAACTTACTACTATAGCTTACAGAAATATAGTTCACTATAACAGTTCTTGATTATATATTATATTATATTATACGTGAAAAATAAATTGCATTGAATTCAATAGTGTTATATTTGATGTTTTAGTTTGCAGTTTTATTGATAGATAATTAATTAGCCTAATGTCCAGTTCAGTTAACCAACAAGGCACTCACAGCACATGTAGTGCAGCAGCTAGTGTACCCACTGGTAATAATATCCTGCATGAGTTTTATTGGCAGTGCTAACTTGCTAATGGACCTGCTGTTATACAGTGAATACACTGTTTCAGCTTCAGAGGAGCCTGTTACATTTTTTTTACAGTTGGTAGGACACATATTTCTAAATGTGTGCCACCAACTGCACAAACAGTTCTCTTTACCGACATGCAGCTCAGCGCCGCAGTTAATCTTACATCCAAAATGCACTAATGCAACCAAAACACTTGATACACAGCTCCGGATCAATTCTATTGGCCCAGAACACTGACAACATTTGTCTGCCAGCAGTGCAACCTTGTCATTTCATAATGAAACTACAGAATACAACTGGTAGCATTGTAATATTTTATTCATTTATTTAACATTTACCAATTTTATTATATCAAAAATATGGAACTTTTGTATTGAGTGGGATGTGCTGCCTTGTAGTACATGTCAAGTGCACATTTAATTAAATGAATTACAGCATTACATATATGCAGACATATCAAGACATCCAGCATAATATCTATATGAAGAGAGATATGATCTGATGAAGTGACTGATGGTCATAAAATATCCACAATACATACATAACAATACAGATCCTGCGCCGTCTCCTGGTACAAGTCTCGGTAGAGGTCATGCAAAGGGGCTCAGTTATAATGCATTTTTCTTTATTCATGATTTTTTGTACAGATGTAGCAGAACGTCCCAGATTGCAGTCTCATTTACGGTAATTGTAAATGTTAGGACAATAGTTCCTGGATTTTAAAATGTGACCACTGAATTAATTTTGTGTCAAATCAATGGAACGTAATCCTCAGTATGAAGCGAGAAGCTGCTGGGATGGCTTTTAAAAATCTGGAATTTAAAAAAATAAATAAAAAATTCAGTAAAATCAGTTTGTGTTGAAACTTGTAATGACTTTCTTCTTTTTTTGCAGGGATTTATGTGTTTACTACACTGCTATTTGTTGTAGGAAATAGGTTTTTGCTTCTTTTCCATCAGTTATTTATCAATATGGATTAGTCCTGCAAAGTGATGCTTGACAGGACAGAGCTTTTCTATCACATGCATATACATGCACATGCATATTCTAAAATATCTGGTGACTAGAGATTGCAGAGTATTCATTTAATAATGTTTAAATAATTTAACAATTAAATATACAGTACTACACCTGGAGAGAGAGAGAGAGAGAGACAGAGAGACAGACATGCATATCAGTGTAGACATGAAAGAAGAACTGGTCATTTGATCATGAAGCGTGGTACATGACCTACACTGCTCTGACAAAAAGAGACTCAATTCAATTTTATTTATTAACCAAGTCATAACCAAAGTTATCTCACGACTTTCCATTTAGAGCAGATCATGACTGTATTCTTTATAATATTTTTTTACTGAGACCCATCAATTCCCACCATGAGCACACATCACGGCAGAGACCCCGGCTCATGGTGGATGAACATGTGAGAGAGAGACAAACGATGCACAGCAGCAATAATAATAATGATCACTATAATAGTAATAAAGACATGACTAACCGGTGTAATGTTGGTCACAATAATAATAGTAATAATTTGTAGCGGGCCCGATCTAGGCATAGCCATGATCTATAAGAACCAAAGCACAAAAACTAATTACCGCAACAACTTCCGTCTGAATAAGTCATGGCTAGTAAATGTAATGTAGGTAGGAATTACTCTAAAACATATTTGGCAATGTGTAGCAGACGTCCGCCGATGACTCAGTTTGACTGATCTGCCCTGATTGGATGTTTTACAAACGTCAGCACGTCTTTATAACCTGCACCAGTCATGTGGGTACATAACCAGCCCAAAACACCTGGAAAGAGTGGCACCAAAATGTCTGTATTTCATAGTTCACGAGTTGGATGTTGTACAGATTGTAACCCCCCTCATAAAAATCCACTATCTGTCGACCTCTATTGATCTGTATTTAAATGTATTTTGTAGGCAACAGGGATGCAGAATCAGCTCTCAAGTTGTTGTTTTGGTTAGGTCAGCACCTAAACATTAGCATGCATGTCCACAGTCTCACACACACCTTTCCTGGTAACAGACTCTGATCCTCACATTGATCTAAAGGCCTCTTTCTTTCCTCTTTCTCCCCATGCTCTGCCTACTACTTCTCATCCTCTCTCTTTGTCTATCTCTCTCATTTGTGCTCCACTACACCAATACATGCTCTGCCGGGTCAAGCTGAGCCCTTTTTAATTCACTGCTTTTGTCTCTTTGCTTTTCACTCTGCCAACCATCGTCTCCCTCCCCACTCTCAAATACCCAGCAAGATGTTTTCTCTAACCTCTCCTAACATTCCTTTTACCCGTCTCCCTTCCTGCCTCTCTATATTCTTTCTCTCATCTTCGTCTTGCTATTATCCAATTCTGAAGCTTTTCTGCTTGTTTCCATTGTATATTATGTTACTTTGGGCATTCAGATAATGATTTACAAGGAGGGCAACATCGGAATGAGCTGAAATAGTTTGACAGCAGATCACAGTAGGAGTGCAGAACTTCAGGGAGAAAGTGCCTGAACAATATTCCTGCGACCTCAGAGGATTGGTGTAAGATTTGGAAAAAAGGGTCAAGAGGGAGGAATTACTCAGTTGGTTGGGGAACATGAAGAAAAGATATTTGAGTCCACAGAGCAGGAAGTACAGTGATGCTTCTGCTTTTAAAGGTTAAAGGTCTGTTGACTGGACTGCAATGTCACAGCAGGATATTTATGTGTTTTTAAATCTGACTTATTCGGAAGCTATTTGAGGGAATGTGTAAATGGACAAGGAAGGGTTTAAGGAAAAGATTGCAGTGTCATGCAACAAGGGCCTTCATGTTTCTCTAGAAATGACAATCGGTCCAGACTGAATGATTTTGACAGCTGTTACATGTGTTGTCATTACAAACATACAAAATACTCCAAAGGACGTTGGAGATGTGAGTTTCATTTGTGGTTTTGAGTGAAATGTTTCTGGTAACTCTTAAACAGGTTGCCACAATTTGGCGCAGATATTCATCACTAAGTACAATTTCTAATCATTTTGTTGATCCATTGAACCTGTAATAACTGATCTTGTTTTCCCCCAAAATGCAAACACAACCAGAGACCTGACATTTGCCATCATCAGCTACAGATTTGTTTTCTGTTATGGCTAATTAGCAAATGTTAGCATGCTAACTCAATAAACTAAGAAGGGGATCAATTTCAGACCTGCATCAGCATGTTAGTTTTGTGAGCTTATTACCGTGCTGATGTTAGCATTTAGTGCAGCCTCTTAGAGATCTGGGCTTTGAGGTGATGCACATGCTCTATATGCCTAAAGCTGAAATAGTATATGCACCATGTGAGCTACGTTTGTTGAAATGAATGGGACATTTTGGAATATGGTATCCAGTTTTCTTACATATGTCCATATTACATACTATATACAACAGTGATGGATCTTTACAGTGTGAGTGGTTCAGTTCGTTATCTCCTAAATACATCTGTCTATCTTGTGGGTGTTTAGATCCTCTCAGATCATCCGACTGCTCGTGCTTCTCACCCCATCTGACTTCTTTCTTGTGATGTTGCCATGTTTCCAGATCTCAGGAATCACATTTGTAAACTATAGAAATAACACACAATTATCCTTTTAAAAAGAGGCAGGTTACAGCATCCCACCCTGGGTCTTGTCTCTGCTCAGGGAGGTTGACACGACCTCCCTCACAGCTTCCTCTCCAACAGGACGACTGCTGGAACATAGGGACAGAAAGGGGAGGTGATTGTCGAGCTGTTGCTCACCTCTCCGTGCATCAGCCTTTTCTGGTTTCTGTACTAAAATAGATAGGAGGGTAATTGGCCTGAAGATTAGAGCCAATGTTTCCTTCTATTTTTTCACAAGCTCAGGCAGAGGAAGTTTAAATATATTTCCATTGAGCTCTGCAAGATCTCATCTCCCTATTAACAAGCATTTTGATTTTAATTCAAATTATTTTAGTGCAGAGGACTGAAGAGGGGTGTGACTCTACTTTGAATAGAACTAACTCATTGCAGCTGTATTCTTTGACATTTCCATGTAAAAATCTAATTATTTTAAATGAAGTAACTTGGCTACAACCAAAAGGCTATGATGTGACAGCTGTTGTGGCGACAGTGGGCGAAAACACTATAGTCTTGCAGCAAGAAGGTCCAGGGTCTGTATGCATTGAGTAGCTGCACATTCTCACTCCTAAGTCAAATGGCTGGTCATGGCTGTAGATACTCCTCTAACATCAGTATTGCACAGCCAAGTTAGCAACAATAAATGTGCAATGTCTGCAAGCTGCCATATTTGAGTGAGAATGCTCTGAAACATTTCTTTCCATCAACAGATTTCATCACTTAGGCTCACTCAGTTTTCAAAATCAGAACATGCACCATCAGTATACCTCAGCGCTAACAACTGTCACTGTTGGTAAAAAGTGACTTTAGTGGTAGATTATGTGTTTGTGATTTGGTGGTGGTTCCATTTGAGTGATCAAACAGTTCATCAGCAGCTATTTTTAGAGTCAGGCAGGGAAATATTAAGGGTTGATTGGCAGTTGTTTCAACTTATTACAGTCACATGTAGTGTAGTGATTGCAGCTTGTTCATCCCATCTCACCTCCTTTTCCATTTGCTTGATTTAAAATTTTCTGCCCCTAGTTTTCCAACAATTGCTTTGAGCAGTCAACCTAAATCTAGTCTTTAAATCTCAATATCGGTGACAACATAACACTGCGTCTATGTTTTTCTGCAGTGTGTGGAGGCAACGGAGCGACCCACCATTAAAGTTTCTGAAGTAAATAACAATGCAATGCATTCTGGTCAGCTCTGAACCTTCACGCTGAATAAAAATGGTAATATGTAATGATACTTTTAGCAAGAGTGAGATGCCCCTAAATGAGACCCTCACTGTCTGATCTCACTGTTTTTCAAATGGGGTGATGATGTGAGAGCAAAGAAAGTAATATTCATCAAACTAAAATGTTTTTCTTACTTTCTAGAAAGTTGACCTTTTATAGCTCTTGATTTCTCTCTCAACAACAGCAACATGCAATTTTTGGATGTCAACAACAATTGCTCTCATCATGAGTCACCATTAATATGCAAAAGTTACAAAATTCACTTCAAAGCTTTAATTTTCAGCCTAGAAAGACACACTTGTACCATGATGTCAGAACTTGCCTTGAGGAGCATCATTAGTAATCTGTTGCAGAAAGGAAAGCACTCCACTTATTTGATATAACTGGTGCAGCATCTCTCAACCTGCCTGACCAGTACTGAATTAGAAGAAGTAAGAGGAGTCACGAGTTTGGCAACTTATTCATGTATTTCCTGTAAATGGATATTTCAAAGTTCAGTGACAGCATCAGAACTCTAAGTCATAAGGCTAAAGTAAGAGCTGCTAACCTTAGACTTATAACTTCTTGTATGTTTTGAATATTTTAAATCCCTTTTAGACAAATATTTGAAGCCAAGCTACATAAATTGGATTGACCATGTGATTGGATGTTTCTTCCAGAGAGTTGTTCAGCAATTAAAAAGATGACATATGCCATTATGTTGCCTATTTAGGTAGGCGCAGTGGATGAGGCCTTAACCAGCCACTAGATAATTCATTAAAAATCTGACATCCCTGTGTGTTTTAGTGCCTCTCATTTCCACTAAAGAATGTGTTTTGATTTTATCTCAAGGTTTCAATAATTGTTCCAATGAGGCAGAAGAGGTCTGTGTTTCAAGTGATACAGGAAGGAAAGATAATACAAAAACAGTTATGATCAGAGGACAGAGGGACTGGCAGCCATATGCTGAGGCTTAATGAGAAAAAGGTACAGATGTGGTTCAATGAGGGATATCAGGACAGCTCTGCAGGAAGGAGCATGGTCACTGACTGACAAAGGGCAGGAAGGAGAATACAATAAATTCAAGGGCTCGAGAGAACGTGACTAGGCGGGTATCACAACGATGTGTCACATTCGACAACATTTTCAGCATGCACGAAAACAACAATGTTTGACTACCAAACCAAACCAACCAAAGCTGTAAAGCAAACTTATGATTAGTCTGGCTTAAGTCTCTAAAGTTTTATTATATACGACAACCGGTGCATAACAAGCAAATACAAGTGGCACAAAACCAGGGTGTCGTTTAGCTCAGTTGGTAGAGCATTCGCCCTATGTGCAAAGGCTCAGTCCTTGCTGCTGCCACTCTTCAGGCTGCCTCTGTCAAATAAAGGCCAAACATAGAAATAATCACTTGATTTTATTTATGTACTACACAGCATCCAACTTTTTTGGAATCAGGGTACACACACGTTTGAAATGAATGTGAATGTGCTTAGCCCATTCTGTAATCTGCTGATCTATCTATTGATGAGAAAGATGAGCATAATTAATCAATAAAGCTTGATGACTCTCTCAGGACTCACACCCCATCCCACCAGCACCTACCTCTTAAAAGTAGCTCCCTCCCTGACACCTCATTGATCTCCACTTATCATATTGTTTAATGCAGGGCCAAGAAGTCACTGTAGTTGAACTCTCTGAATGAGTGCTAATCAATATCTTTCCTTTCCTGTCTCTCCTCCTCACCCTCAAACCCTAAACCTTTCCTACTGTGCCCTCCACCATTCCAAATCATGGACCTATCAATATGCTTCTACCTCTGGGGCTCCGAAATGTCTGCCGGTGTGGCTGCTTTGGGGGCCCGGCCTGATAGGTCCCATCAGACTGGGAAATGCTCTCTTGCCAGGAGTAGACAGGTATATTTAGCATTTAGCCATTAGCAACACTCATTGATTTGAACCTGGGAGGAGAGGGATAGAGGTGACAATATACTTCACATTTTTTCCCATCTCTTTTTTCCTTTTTTCCCGTCTTTGGATGTATCATCATATTGCCTGCAGCTGCACTAAATCCTTTCGGCCGACTGTAATGACTGGAAAATGAAATGGAGGTCGAGGGCTGAGGCTGAGCCTGAGAACATTAAGCGGCTGATCGATACGGTGCTTGGATTTGCCTGGTCACATTAAGTAGCACATCTAATATGCCCTGTGCTCGTCGATGTTCGGCCCCTATCATTTAATTATGCTGTGATGTGTTACAAGCAACTCGCCAAATTCATTAACATTAAGGAGAGGCGGCCTTCTCTCTGTTTTCTGTCTGCTTGTCTTCCATGTTGATTATGCTGATATATAGTCCCCTTGGAAACATGATGTTCAATTAAAAAAAGGTCTGCCATGCTATTGATCATCACAATTGATTAACAGCATGAAAGAGACAGAAATAGAAACACGATATGCCACAGTTTGTGTAGTTTAAGAAGGCAGGATGCAATAGGTTTGTCTGACTTCCTGGCATGGAAGGTGATATTTTTTTTCCTTTTTCCTTTTTTTCTGGATCTAGTACCACAGTATTTAGTGCCACAGTGAGTTCAGAGAAACACTTACTCATCCTTTTAAAGACAGCCTAACTGATCCATGGACTGGACGCATATTATTCTGTGATTAAACTAAATGAAACAACAAAATAGAACATTACTTGTTTTTAAACTAAATATAACTAATTATAGGAAAAATTAAAACTATTAGTATTTCATTATTTCTCAGTTCAGTATAAATTGTAGGAAGGTGCAGCACCAGCCACTCCTACTCCAACCCTCCAGCCAATAAGTGATGTCAAATATGAGGACATTTTCTGGAGAAATCTTTTATACAATAAACAAAAATAAACCCTGGTCTCTTTTAATGGGGGCAGGAGGGCCAACCCACTTTTTGAAGAGGAATACTGTGATGAGTGCCAGAGATGTCTCCACCTATAAATCTCAGTGCTGAATGGTTGACATCATTTACGGGCGGAAGATGATGCTGCTGCATCTTTAAATCATGTCACCATATACTAGCACTGACAGAGAGATACAACAATTATTAAACTGTTTGTCATTGCATTTTATGGTGCCACTCCTTATTTGACAAAAAAATAATTTGATTAGGTTTAGGCAACTAAAACTATTTGTTTAAGGTTAGCGAAGAGTCGTGGTCATGGTTAAAAGAAACTAAAGCTGACGGTTGATAGGAACCAACAAGACCAAAATATACAGTCATGCATTGGTCTACTTCACTGCACCATCTTCAATGGATGTGTTGCAGTGCAGCAGTCACTACACTTAAGACTAGTGATGAGTCGGTCGCAAACGATCCGGTTCTAAGAGCCGGCTCTTTGAAGTGAACGATGAGAGTGCCTCACTGTCTCCTCCCCCTGACACTCTCCCTCATGCCATGCCTGTTCTCACACATCTTGACCAATCACGTTCGGCTTTCAATTAAAAAAGTGTAGGAAAAAAAAAGTAGCGGGAAAAAACAGGAGGGACACGAGAGACCGAGAGAAAACAACAAACGGTGAGGAAAATGAATGACAGCAGGAAACGGGGTAAAATTTTGACCCATTATATATACATATTAAATTTGCAATGCATATCAAAAAAACAGTTGGTGACGCATTCTTCATCATTTCATTGCCACAAAACTGTGTATGTAGATCCAGTAGTAGTTCTGTTGCCCCAAGTATTCACATTTAGTCCAGCTGCAATCTAGTAATCTACTTGTGATGGGCGGTGTTGAATGCGCAAAGAATTGCAGCGATGCAACCCAAAATTAAGTTTCACTGTCAGTTTCTGGTGGATCTGCTACTACACCACTAAAAAGAGAGGAAAACAAGATGGTGGAGACGGCTCAGACTAAATTTCTTGCAGAAATCATTAACAAAGGATAAAGCCATGAGTCACACAGCCGTGAAGTTCCTCTACCCCAGTCAAACTCAGCATTTTGTAAAGATCATAAAAAAAAATTTTGGGCCATGAGTTTAGTTCAGAATTCATAACTGTGAGCTATATACATGAACTAGTTCATTTTAATCTTTGTGAACTGAACTTCAAGTTAGCTCCTGTCTAGTGTGAACTGATGACAGGGTGGTATCAGAGCACCATTCACTCTATGTCCATACAAGTCCTCAAATTACCAGAAGATATGTGATACTTTAGAAACAATGTTGCCAGTGTTATGGGACATGTGTACATACACTTTTGAAATTCTTAGCTTCTGCCTGTGATGGGCGGAGATGATGTTGAGAAGGCAGCATCTGATTACAACACAAACAATTCACTTCCTTCACTACACAGAAAACCAGACTATTGATTAACTGCTGAAGAATTTCTTCAGTCATAACAGCATCTGTCTTTTGTGGTCACTCAGTGAAGCGTTCACGCTCTCTTTTTAGTTAGTGTGATACTGATGGATCCATGATCAGGGTTTCTACTGCTCCTGGAATTCAGAATCTAGAATAAGTGGACAAAATAGTGTGAACACCTCACGGATAAAGACTTTAAAGCACAGACATGGGTTTGATTTTGGAGGGAATTTTAGGAGGGATATTTTGTCCGATGACCAATATTCCACACACTGGCACAAAGACTTGATTCTACTTTAGTATTTTTTGTTTGTTTTATTTGAAGTTGTCAATGTAAATCTGAATTTAGAATTAAGATACAATGTGTAAGTGAGATCACACTCACATCACACATGCATCAGTTACCCAATTAAAATGACCATGATGCACATTTTAATAACATTTGTTAACATCCTATAAACTAAGCATAACATACTACAAATGATTTAAAAAGCTATATCACATGTAGCTTACAAAATGCCATGTCACTGTATATTAGAAGTTGTTTAAGTTTGCATAAGTGTACAGTAATAAAAAATCCCACAGTCTGTGTGAATCTGCACTTGTTGTGTTGCAAACACAAACCAGGCTAGGTTGCCTATGGGTGAAATGAGTTGCATGACATGATGTCACTTCTAATAGTTGCTACTTCAGCAAAACTAAATACGACCAAATCCAGTCATCTTCTGTGGATAATAGCAACATATTATCAAGAGGCTGATAAACAGCCTATAGCTGCTGTCACTGACGTCACTCACAGAAATCTGCAGACCTTTATCTTTGGCACGTTTGACTCTTCTTCTTTTCTTAATTTTCTAAACTGGGCACCTGATGCTTCTTTGGTTTTTTTCTTTGGTCCATGATGAAGACTCCACATCATTAACCACTGTACCTTTGCCAACACCATCAGTTCGCCCATCAATCACCCGGAGTCACATGAGGTCACGTAGATGACTGAACAGATTATTATTTATTTTTTTCATTTTTCACATAACCCAATTAATTACATGTAGGTATATGGGTCTATGTTAATTCTAGGAATGAAATACAGTTTATTTGAAGCAGTTTGTGTTGTGTGGCCTGCCGCCTGGGGTCAGTCTATCCCTCGCCCCCTCCCCCTTGCCTCTTCTGACACACACACAACCTGTATGACTCTCAGCAGCAAGTTGACGTGACAATGAGGGCGCCCACTCCACTAACTTGACGTGGAAATGAGCGGTATAGAAAACTGGCGAGTTTTTTTTTTTTCAGGGTTCTCGCCCTCACATAGATTGTGCCCTGGGCGGTCGCCCACATTGCCCATAGCAAAATCCAGCCCTGACCCCAGGATATGAAAACTGAAATACTAATACTACAAGGACACAGGGTCGAGACTGAGGAGGCGGAGACAGTAGAGTAAATAAAACAAATATTTTATTGAAATAAAGTGAGTGAATAAGGCTTAAAAATAAAACTGCTGCTGCTGAGAAAAAAAAGAAAAACAAGGTTAAACACGAGGTGAGTATAAGAAATGATTTTATTAACAGAAGAATGCTAAAAGTCCGACTATAACACTACTAAAGTTCAAATAACAACAGAAAACTAAAATAAGTGGGCTGGGGCCTCAGTGGGAGGCATACATCTGTGTGTGTCACTCCTTCTTAAGCTGGGGTGCAACACTACAAATAAAAAAGATACCCTAGTGTCTACTTTCATGCAGAAGGGAACTGAGGTCCTCACCACAGTGACTCCCACCTGATGACACCTAGGCTGCACTGAAGCTCAGAAAGAAACACAAACATTAACAAAACCTACAACCCAATCACTAATCAAACTATATTGCAAATGTAAATTAAACAAATAAACCTAAACTAACCAAACTAAATAAACAAAGAGCAACACAAAACAGCACAGCAGCAAGTGAGCCTAAAAGACAAAAAAACATGTTACAGTGGTCCCTCGTTTATCGCGGGGGATGCGTTCTAAAAATAACCCGCAATAAACGAAATCCGCGAAGTAAGTTTTACAATTATTATACATGTTTTAAGGCCGTAAAACCCCTAACCACACACTTTTATACACCTTTTTACACGCATTTTGTACAGTACTTCCTTAGTTAATCAGGACGCAGAACACATGTGCGGTTCTCACTTAGCCAATCAGGACGCAGAACACAATGCGCGTTCATACTGTACAGTACACTGTAAAAAAAGCATGCAAAATTACACTGAAAAAAATTTGCGAAACAGCGAGTCCGCAAAAAGTGAACCGCGATATAGCGAGGGACAACTGTAGTGAGGACAAACAAGACTAAATCACACACAGGAGGAAACAGGGACCCTACTCACCACCTTGGTAAGGCAACCACACCACAGACCAACAAAAGGCTGAAAGGAGCCATTTGAGACTTTATATACAACACCTAAGCAGGGGGAGGAGCTAAGGGAGGTGGCTACCTGGGTTGCGTTGAAAATGTCCACTACACAAACATGTTTTTATTTCTTAAGTCAGCTCATGAACTGCCAGACCTTTCATTATCAGAGCTTACTGTCTGTGTGTCTCAGTGGTATTTAGGTAGTTGCTAGGTTTTTCCTGATAAAAATGATGTATGATGGTGTTACTTTACTACCCAGCTACACGAGTTACTAATGTCAGAGAGGATCATTGTTTGTTCAGCTTTAAATACAAAACATGATTTTTTTCCTCTTCTATGCTCTTCATTTAAAAAAAGGACCTGATGCCAACGAGAAAGCTTACACAATGTTACAAAGTGCTTCAGAAAAACATACAATACCATAAATCACTAATAATAAAAAAAATAACATAGAAAATAAAAAGGTGGTAGATTTAGCAAGCCTGATCTCAGCCTTGAGTTGGCGGCTGTGGCTCAGGTGGTAGAACGGGTCATCAAGTGATCTGAGGTTCAGTGGTTGGATTCCTGACTCCCCCAGTCCAGCTGAAGTGTCCTTTGACAAAAATACTGAACCCCTAATTGCTCCAGGTGACTATGTTGTGTGTGTATGGGTGAGTATAGTATTATCATTTGTGTAGTGTCTTGGATATGAGCTGTATTGGTCTTGGCGAGCAGTTGATACCTTGTATGGCAGCCTTTGAGTGGTTGGTAGACCAGAAAAGCACTGTATAGTCCATTCACCATTTAGTCACCAGTTGGACCCTGGGATTGATCAGAAAGTCACTATCAGCTGATCTAAGAGTGCGCCCAGGCTCAGGGTAAATAGATCTCCAGTAGAAGTGTATGGCATGTAAAGCTTTAAAAGTCAAGAATGAAACTTTAAAATCAATGTGAAAATGAACTGAAAGCCAGTGCAGGGTGGTCAGAATTGGGGTTATGTGATCTCAGTTTATTGAACCAGTGATAATCCTCGTGGCAGCATTTTGGATTTGAAGGCGATGGAGCAAAGCCCGAGTAATACATGTGCTGAAATCTAAACAGGAAAAATAAAAGCACTGACAACCCTGTGTCGGTTCTCAGACCATAGGAAGGATCTGTTGCATGGAGGAAAAAAATCAGCTAAGAGTTTTAACATACAGATTACAATTACAATTAGCAATTAGCAGTGCCTTGATATTAGTAGTGACAAGTTACTATGTCTATACCTGAATCTACATAGATGCTTAAAAGACATGATTTTCTGGTTGTGAATGGGGCTTGTTCACATCAGCAGCTATGATTTTGACTTCATTGGAATGCAGACCACATGTACTCAGGTAGGTGGAAAGACATTTGAACCCAAGAGACTCGATGAGCTCGAAAAAATGATGAATATGCAGTGTTAGAACTGGTAAGGATATTAGTAAAACACACACGTACACACATGATATTGGATGTTTAACAGGGATGAGTCTTTCTTTAAAGCCCCACTGTGTCACTTTTCTAAACTAACATTCAAAATCATGTTGGTGCTACACAGACTTGTAATCAGGTGAATGGTGTCATTCGTAAATATGTTTGGGCACAATGTAACTTTGTGCTTCAGGTACGTTTTCCTGCAAGAAGTATGTAACACTTTGAGGTGTCTGCACATAGATGCATAGTCACATACTAAAGTTAATACTATCTTGGTGCCGCTGTCAGATGTGTAGATGTGATGTAGAATATGATTTCTTTTAACTGGATAGATAAGGGGTCAGGTCAAAGTTTAAGGCCCCAGACTGCATGTCTTGGGGCGAGTTATTTTAATTGTATGTTTTGGGGGCATAACCTACCGTATATAAGGGCTTGTCCTGCATAGGTCGAAAGAGTCTCATCATTCGGCCAGGAGCTCTCCAAGTAACGTTTTACTTGCTACGATGCCGAACTTACTGTAATAAATTTGTTATACAACTAAGACAGTGTCTGCAGAGTTTCTCTTCGGCACACAAATGAAAATAAAAGCATCAAGCAAATCTGCATAACTTTAAGCCTTAATACACTTTGAATAGGTGAGTTCTCTAAAAGTTCACCCTCAGTACAGTTGTCATTAATGGGGAAATTTGTTATAACAAATTTTGATTGCAGTTTAATTATAACAAATACATGTGTACAGCTGTCAATATTTACAACAGTGGCATTCACTCAGAAACCTGGGGAACTAAATTGCAAAAATACTACTTTCTACACAGTGAGTCATAGTCATAGTCAGTTTCTATCTACTTAAAGTGAAACTTAATTCCTGAAGGTTTTACAGGGACTTTTTTCCAGAACTCAATCGTAATACCTCATTCATCAGTGAATAGAGTTACAATAGAGTTGTTTGAGTTGTCATCACATGATGGTAACCGTGTCTGTTCAGAGATGCTCTCTGAGTTTCTTTGATGTATTTCCTGCCCTCCACTGACTTTGTGGTTGATGACCTTTGGATTTCTTTTTTTTACTTTTGGATGCTTTGATTTTTATCTGGTGTTTTGATGTTGTCTGCTGGCAATGTTCTTTCAGTCTGTTGCTGTTCCAGTGTTCAGTGAACAGCATATTTACTGTGATATGGTCGATTTGATTGAGATTTGGCAGAATAAACAACAAAAATGACATACAGCACAATCTTGATAAAAGCTCTGATTATGTCAAACAATAAAACTGTCATTTTGCTTTCTAAAAAGTTTTGGAGCTGGCACAATGGTCTGATGTTACAGGGCCAGTTTATCCAAATGGCAAATTCAACAAATATAAACTGTCTCCATTTTTGTTGAGATCCTAAAAAAAAGTTTCTGTTCTGTGAGCACAAAACAATAATATAGATGATCAATTATTGACTCATTTAACTCCATCTTTTATAGTGTTGTTATAATGTAAATAAAAACAGATAGCATATTACACCTTTTATTGAAATCAATGTAGTGACTTTTAATAAATAATGCACGGACTCCCACAGTGGAGGGATTTTACCTGTCAAGTTTGACCAGCGGCGGTTCTGGCTACATTTGCGCCCTGGGCTAACTTGATAAGCAGTATAGAAAATTGGCAAGTTTTTTTTTTTTTTCGGGCGCTCGGGCACCCTCACGTAGATTGCTGCCTGGGACCAGTCTATCCCCCACCCTATCTATCTATCCCACCTTGCCAATCAAGTTGACCCCTCGATTAATTTAATTTTATGAGGCCATAACAGCGCTATATCATAACAAAAGTTATCTCATGACACTTTTCATGCAGAGCAGGTCTAGACCATAATAATATTTACAGAGATCCAATAGTTCCACCATGAGCAAGCACTTGGTGACAGCGGCAATAAAAAACTTCCTTTAACAGGCAGAAACCTCGAGCAGACCCAAGCTCATTGGTACACATCCACCACCACCATCATCCACCACGACCGGTTGAGTTAAAGGTTAAAGACAGAGATGGGCAGCCCCAGTCCTCTCTGGACCCTGTTTTTTTTTTTTTTTTTTTTTTCGGCAATAAAAAACTTCCTTTAACAGGCAGAAACCTCGAGCAGACCCAAGCTCATTGGTACACATCCACCACCACCATCATCCACCACGACCGGTTGAGTTAAAGGTTAAAGACAGAGATGGGCAGCCCCAGTCCTCTCTGGACCCTGTTTTTTTTTTTTTTTTTTACTATTTTTACAAATCTTTTAATCAGAGGTATCAAGGTATCACACTTTAGAGTGAATTTGCACAGATTTCAGGAGTTGGGCAGCATGTTGTGTAAGGTAAGGCCTGATTTTTCTTATGTTGCAAACATAACAAAACAAAAGAGAAAATTTGCTGTCTCAGCAGCAGTCCACTTAGCTTTGTACTTACTGGGCCATTAAAAGGCTGTACTTATTTATAAGTATTCCCTTTCAGGAAATACTGTGAATACAGCTGCTTTAACGTACTTCAACATGATATATATTATTTATTTACTTTTATTGCCTTATATTTACTAACTGTTCAGTTATTTATTTGTAGTTTTTATTTGCCAGCATGAAGGACAGTGATGGAGAATAATGATTCCTTTATATATTTATTGGCTTAAATTTTGGTTTAATTCATATTAAACATTTAGGCCTAAAACATGCAAAATTCTAATCTTAACTAAATGTACTTAATGCACAGACAATGAGAATGGTTCTTCAATACCGACATTTGTCTGATTTGACATCATGTCTCTATCTCAGAGAAAACATAAGCATACTTCACAAAATGTTCCACTAATGTGATGCACACAGACTTTCCCTTTTCTCTGCTGAAACAACCTGAAAGCAGCCTCAATCAGACAATGATTACAACTCTGCCCATGAGACAGCTCAAATTTCACTAACAAAAGACTTTTAATGAGACCAAATTAATGACAGCAACAGTCCAGCCAGTTCCTTTAGTTACCTTAATGACTGATGCCAGTGGTCTTATAGGTACAAGGACCCCAGGGATTTGCGATGGAAGGATGGAAAGAGGGACTTTATTAAACTGATGAAGGAGCCTGACAGTAAATCCAATTGAGCTTCACGACCCAGCCGGAATTATTGGTTTTCTGCTTCCTTGCTGGCATTATCTGGGTGTGCTCAGCACCCAGGGAGCCATTTGGGTCGTTGGGAAAAATAAATCCTCGATAGTGTTAGGCATTATGGGGCAATAATGCTTAAACACGTCTCTTCTTTCCTTTACATTAATAGAATAGTGTCCCAGCTCAGTCATACACATTGACAGAGATTTTTTTTTGGAACAGAAACATGGCCACTTCCCTCACCTCTTTCTCTTCCATTGTAGCAATAAAAAGCTTTAGTCATGATTAATGAATGTATTCTGAAGTGACTGGAACTTGCCTTTAGCTAACTGGAACACTTTAGTTAGGCTCTATCTGATAACGGCCCTTCCCTTCACTCCGAAATATGCCAGGACAGATATATCACCATTTTCACCCCTTTACTCTATTATGGGATGAGACTGTACCAAGCCTCTTCCAAATAGCCAAGCTGTTATTGTTATGCGTTTGGAATAGCAGAAATTGGAGGGTGCAGGTGGGAGCTGGCATTTACCTCCATGCGGCTGCTCATTTAAAACTCAATGAAAGAGGAAAAGTGCTGAGTAAAGTGTTAAGTGGAGGAGGGAACATCTGTGAGGCTATTTTTCTCCATTTAGTAGCATTGTGTGTGTATGTGTGTGTTATTCCTGCACTGTTTCATAAGACTTTTATATCTGTTTGATTGCTTGGTAAGTTGTCAGTGTTGTACATCATGCATTTTTAATGATCTTTCTTTCTGACCTGAATCTTGATCCCTTAATCTTTATGAAGTGGCCAGTCCACCATGATGCAGTCCACTCCATATGGAATGTAGTGAATGCAATGTTATGTTTGACTAATTAGCTCCAAAAATAAAGTGCAACTGAGGCTGATGGAAATGTCATTAGTTCTACAGGTCTTTGGTCAGACGTCAAGCTTTGGAGAAAGTGAGTAAAGACAGACTGGGAACCAGATATTCATGGAAACCATGAATGCAGCAGACATCCAACCATGAATGTGCAGAATTCTCTGCAAAGCCATCAAGTGCTGAGATACTCCAATCTGGACTGAATCACCAGACCAACAGTTGTTGACTTTTGGCCTGATTGCAGAAGAAGCAAAGAAGCATGGTCACACAAACATTGGGATCCCCTTTCAGTGGACCATGAATATCAATGACAAATGCTGTTGTAATTCAGCTAAAATGTTGTTCCAGGATCAGTTTAACCGAGACACCAGACCGAGGGCAATCAGTGTGGATGTACCAACAGATGTTTGCTTGCAGAATAGCTGAAGACGTCACATTTGCGCAATTTGTGTTCTTCTTGTTCAGCAGGTGTTTGATAAATTTAACAAACTGTCTATTACTCTTATGGATAATGAGCATTGTTGTTGTTGACTGATGTAAAATATATCATGTCTGTTTCATTCCCTCCTTTGTTGCCTTGCTGTTCACTGTCCTCACATTCTGTGTGTGGCTAATATAAGGTATGTGGTGACTGGTCTGTGTGACTGTGGTGGCAGTCAGTTCTAAATGCTCAGATTTTGTGTGTGTGTGTGTGTGTGTGTTTGTTTAATTTTAGTACCTTTTTAAACTAAGAACAAGCCAAAGATTTATCAGACTGTCCTGGTGGTGCTAATGTTAACCCAGCAGAGTGAATTGGGACTGCAACACATGAGCCGAGGCTCTGTAGCTAACACCCACTGCTACACTTAAACAGAACTGTAACCGTGGTGAAGTCTATAGGTAGCATCTGTCACATTCACTGTGCTACTCAAAGCCAATGACAGGCATAAAACCCTGATAGATGCCATCACAACACCTGTGATAGTTCTGCCGAATGATGTATGACATAGGCCTACCAAATGTGTCAAAATAACATTTTCACCCTGAATTTCACCCAGAGTATGTGTGTGCTGCTAATGAAAGAAACATTCATTATTTTATTACAGATCTACATAATATTTAGATAACGTCTATATGATATTATAATATTATAGATACTTCCTGTGCCAGCTGAAGAAATTCAACCTGCCAAAGACAATGATGATGCACTTCTACCTCCATCATTGAGTCCATCCTCACCTCCTCCATCACCATCTGGTACGCTGCTGCCACCACCTCTAGGACTCTGAGACATGCAGGAAAGATTGTAGATGAGCCCTCCCACCCCAGTCACAACTCTTTGAGACATTCCTCGTAGACATTGCTGCAAAAAAACTGATGCCGCTGTGCATCTGTGTCTCTTTATCTCCATCACAGGTTCCACTGCTATTGTAATCATTTTATCATTCATTGTAATTCATTGTCATTTTATCAGTCATTGTTTCGTCCTGGGAGAGGGATCCCTCCTCTGTGGCTCTTCCTGAGGTTTCTTCCACCTTTTTTCCCTGTTAAAGGTTTTTTGTGGGCAAGTTTTTCCTCACTGGAACCGAGGGTCTAAGGACAGAGGGTGTCACTCCCTGTACAGATTGTAAAGCCCTCAGAGGAAAATGTACTTTGTGACTTTGGGCTATACAAATAAAATCTGATTTGATTGGATTTGATCATGGACAAGTCTGCAGTCCACATTTGGTGATTGATTGATTTGATTTGATTTGATTTGATTTGATTTGATTTGATTTGATTTGAAGAGTCAGAATGTTATTGACTAAATGTAACTGTAACTGGCTGGGAATAGAGAGGCTGACACATCGAGAATATAATATATTGAGAGATGAAACCCAACCACAATGGGCAAGCAGCCCGTTCGCCTGGGCCATTCAGCCACTATGCAATTGGTTATTTTTGTTTATTTATTGAGGTTATTTAACAAATATGTATAGGTTGAGTTGCATTGGCACCAATTGTAAGGCAGGCCATCATGACAACTTCTGGTTCTCTAGATGGTCAGTCCGTCATTGGTGACGAAAATAAAGTGACGAAAAATGTAATAAAGACCTACACTCACGGCAGATTCTCCTATCATCTGGAGCCATTTACTGGCAAATGGACAGCTGGGAGTTTATTTTTTAAATTTTTAGAATTAAAAAAAATATATTAAATAATTTACTTAATTTAAAAAACAGATTAGACAAAAAGGAGTTTGCTTGAAGAAAAGTGAACAGGAAGTGCTGGAAATGTGTGTCTGTGACTTGATGCCGTAGCCCTGATTGATCTGAACGCCGTTTAGAAAGCATTAATTATGTAGTTCATCATGATGTAGTTGCGTCAGCATACTTTTGCTCCGTTTATTACAATAAATCAATTGGGTTGATACTGCTGGAATGTCCAGAAGTGGCTCAGTGGTTCATAATTACTTGCACAAATAAACGATTATAATTATACATTGCTCCTTTAATTCACACAGGTCCTGGAGTTGTCTTAATTTTGTCTGAAGGGGGAGAAGCCCTAAGTGTCACACTGTTTCATAATAACCAACACTGAATTTTGAAGCTGATATAATATCAGATAAATAACAATGAGAGTGACCAAACACATAATTAACAGACAACATCTCTGGTTCTGCTGCATTTAATCCCTTAAAAAAAAAAAAAAAAAAAAAAAAAAAAGTGACAGTGTTATTGGAGTGCAGTGCTAAATTTTTAAATTGGTGGAGCAGTCTTTCAGTGTTGAATGTGGTAAATGCAGACTCATTGTGACGCAGGTCAAATGTTTGGACAGTGTAGCTAAGGGACTCACACTTGGATGCTTCTGATAGTCCCTGCTGACTCATTATTGTCCGTCCTATTCTTGAGTTTGCATTTCTAATTATTAGATGTCAAGAGGTCAGAGGTCATGAAATAGGAGTCAGTGGACCACTACTGTGAGTTGGTTTCGAAAGCTCTTAAAAAAGCTACTATGTTCTCAATATGAATCCAGGCTTGTAAACAGCCTGCAGACGGTTTGGTCTCAGTAAAATTTCAATGAACAGATTAAATACATGGATTATGTTGAATCTTTCTATCAAACCATATAATAAGCATCTGGTTCAAAATAACAAGATCAAACAAACAATATGCCTAATGGGGAAGCTTGTTGGGCAGGTTTGCTTTGAGTCAGGGAAGCTGTGCAGGCACTGTAACATCCATGGCCAATTTTCGCTCTCTAAACAGCTGAGCCTCTTCAGGCTACACACACAGTGTTCATCAAATTACTGAGCAATGAGGTGTGAAAAACACCTACATCTGACAATGCAAAAGAAACTTTCATATTCTCTGTGTCTCTCACAAGCTGAGCCACCCAGCTTTTCTCCCCAGCAGAACAAAAGCCTAACGCCTTTGTCTCCTTCAATCTGTTGGAGCTGCTGGGCAAAAGAGTGACAGACAGTCTGGCAGCGCGTCTCCTCAAGTGGAGAAGAAGTTCATTACTCCAGCTCCAACCCAGCCGTCCATCAGACAGGGGACAGCTCGGGGATTAGCTACTTCGCTGGGGTCCCGTCTCTCCTGAAAGGATTTCTACAGGATCATTTCCACATCTGGAGCACATCTGTCAATCAGTCAACACACAGAGCACCTGTTGTTTATCGTACTCCCCTGTTCATCAGTACGGGAGAGCAAGAGATGACTTTTACCTGACAAATTGAAGTGAGACAGATTATCGGTTTGCCCTGCTTTTAGCCTTTTATTGCAGAAGTCAACAGTGAATAAAGGTGAAGGAACAGAAAAGCAGGGAGTTGTTGTGTATGTGCATGTATTGAACGATTCAAGGGTAGAAAGGCCAGACATTGGGAAAAAACAGTGTTGTATTGAGGCTGAGGTGTTACAAAAGACCTTTATGTCACTCTACCTGATTCTGCTTCTCCTGCTGTGGACAGTGCATCATGACGTCCTGCTGTCACTTAGTGATTTAGTCCTCTACTCCATCCAAACAACTCAAACAATGTTTGTGGTTATTAGTATTAAAGTTATTCAGTGATAGTTGTCTGAACATACATGCAGTAGGTACATTACACCCATGAGCTGCCAATAGCTAATTTATCACACGTTTAGCTTCCAATTAACAGAAATAGGTTGTAATAAGGTTGTAGGTTAGTTGTAGCAGCTTAAAGGGGCAGTATGTAAGACTGTTAAAAACATTCATAAAATGAATTAACATCAACAACAAAACTTGAAGTGGTAGCAGCTTTGATCTGATGTCAAAGACATCTATGCACAGTTTTCACTCATGTTATTATTGTGCTACATTATTAGCTTTGGCTCATACTTTATTGTAAGACAACTTGTGCATTATTCAGTCTCAGTCCATGAGGACAAACAAAAAGAGAACCAGTCAGAGCGTAGTGACAGAGCTGCTGCTAGTTGACCCCAGCCTCAGCAGAGAGAGAGAGGGGCAGAGAGGCAGAGCCTGAAAGTCTTGAGGAATAAAGACCACTTTCTCCTATCATCTGGAGCCGTTTACTGGCAAATGGACAGCTGGGAGTTTATTTTTTAAACCTTTAGGATTTAAAAAATGTACTTAATTAATTTACTTCATTTAAAAAAACAGACCAGACAAAAAAGAGTTTGCTTGAAGAAAAGTGAACAGGAAGTGCTGGAAATGTGTGTCTGTGACTTGATGCCGTAGCCCTGATTGATCTGAACGCCGTTTAGAAAGCATTAATTATGTAGTTCATCATGATGTAGTTGCGTCAGCATACTTTTGCTCCGTTTATTACAATAAATCAATTGGGTTGATACTGCTGGAATGTCCAGAAGTGGCTCAGTGGTTCATAATTACTTGCACAAATAAACGATTATAATTATACATTGCTCCTTTAATTCACACAGGTCCTGGAGTTGTCTTAATTTTGTCTGAAGGGGGAGAAGCCCTAAGTGTCACACTGTTTCATAATAACCAACACTGAATTTTGAAGCTGATATAATATCAGATAAATAACAATGAGAGTGACCAAGCCATGAAAGATACATTAGCAGGATTTCCACTTTAAGGACCATACACTTGTCAGTGCTCTCTGATGGACATACTATATAACATGTCTTTAATAAGCTAATATCATCTGATAATATGGAGCAGGGGGCTCAACTGACTTGTGTGCTAATGGTCACCAATTGTTGATGTTATTGTTTTAAAGGTCCAGTGTGTCAGATTTAGGGATCTGGCAGAAATTAAGAGTATAATATTCAGAACTATGTTTTCATAAGTGTACAATGACCTGAAAATAATTAGCGTTACGTTTTCATCACCTTAAAATTATATCTACTGATGACACGGGAACGGACAAACACTAACCCTGGATAGTGATTTTTGCAGATTGGACAGGGTTAGACATCAACAGAGACTCCAAGAATAAAGGTTTCTCCAGTCCACACTTTTCTCACATATACAGTATACTAAAACAATCCACAGTCCCTCTGTTGAGGTGAGTAACCTGATGTCATGGTAGGTGGGAGGCTTTAGAGTAATGTGGCGGGAAGATAGCAGGAATGACCAAACAAAGATAATTGACAGCTAACAGAAGAAAAACTCATAACCTGCATAACCTCCATGTCAATTATGCTTTTTCAACGTTTCCAAATGTGTGCTCACTGTTGACACTTTGGACATTTTGTTTGCATTTGTTTATTCATTTATTAATAATAATATAAACTAATACATACTAATAATAGTAATAATGATAAAATGGATATTACATGTAAAATGGTCATTAAATCCTAAAGCTTCACACTATGCGGTTAGGTCTTTCACATTCACTCATCAAGGTCACATCTAGTTTGTTAGTAGAAAGCTTTGGTACCTTTAGCTTGAAGAAGAGAATAAAACAATATGTTTCTGTGTTATTAAACCTTGGAATCAGAGGACAGAAATAATGCACAGTTTGGACATTCTGGTAGTTTCAATGAAACTATTTGTGATAATGTGTCAAGCACATCTTTCTGAAATCCATTGATCCTCGGGCAAACAGTGAAACAGTGTGCTCTGTCAGAATTGCATTTCACACATCGGTCTGTACTGATCCATCAACATGGTGTAATAGAAATAGAAAGTGTTACATGAATAGACATGATCCATTAGTCTAGATGTGGTGTTGCTTCATGACATACCGGCTGCCATTTATCTTTCATTTACATATCCAAGTCACTACATCAAGCAAGTGTTCTCTGAGGACTCCCCTGATTTAGTTTGAAGTCATAGACCAAAAACGTGACCATGGTGGCCAAAGTGATGTCCTATTACTTTTTCCAAGAGAGAAAGAGGTGAACACAGGAGAGTGTGATTTTGTGCTTTTGAAATATAACTCCTGAGCAATTTACTATGAAACAACAGAAACTAGTTTTGCTGTCTATGTGTTGAGGCAAAGTCAGCAACAAATGAGATGCACTATTAAATATGATGTAAACTTGAAGCTAAATGTGAATGAACAGAAGCATTTTGATACATTCACATTCTGGTGTACACTCACAGCAAGAAGACATTTAGTCTTAGATGATCTGATCTAGCCATCATTATAAATTATATGAAACAAATGATCAGTTGTATTACAAATTCTTGGATAGATGAATTCATGTAAATGTAAGAGGCTGCTGTGCTTGTACCATGATCCCTATGCAAGATTCACAGGATTTTTTTTCTTTTGTTCTTATTTGAGTTATCAGTTTCTGCATGCAATGCATTTGTAATTTAGCCATGGAATCTGCTGCAGTTGCATGTTTATGTAAATCACTGCTTGGGAGAATCATGTGATGTTATTTGTGTGACAGTAACAAACAATAGAAAAATCAGCAGAATTAAGAAATGTACTTGAGTCATTCAGATAACTGACAGCACAGAGTTGTCACTAATAAAAACACTGTCAGCTGAAAGTTGGACTTTATTTTGTTAATGTTGGGCCAGATCTTGTGGACATTGGCTGAGATTGTTCTGTCAAAATAATGACACTAGAATTGCAGTGGATTGTCTCTGGAACTATGACACAGTCAAAAACATTATAAGGTATAGAGTTCTACTGTATAATGGATTTACTGGATTAACAGAGTGAGAATGAAATATTTACTTAAGCCACAAAGAAAAACACAAAACTGCAAAATCAATAATAGGATCTATGACTGATGCAGCCCGTGAGAGCTGAAAATATTCAAATCATTCTCTTCCAGCATGTTGTTTTGTGCCAGATATAAAAACTCCATTAAACTCCAACTCCAACATCCATAACTGCACTACTGTATGTTTGGGTGCTAAAAAGTCATTAGTTTAACAGACAGATAAAGTCAGTAATGTACCAGTTTCCATGTCTGGGAAAGGCTCTAATCTCCGTGTGTATCAGACCCCATATAGTGAAAAAACAACATTTACCTTCAACAGTTACCTTACAGCTCAGCAACAAGACACCTCAGCTGCATTAGGACCAAAGTATTGTGAGTGCTCCTCGACGTGAGACCTTGTCTGTGTTGGTGTCACTGGCAGTGCAGGAACAAATTCCTGTGTGTCTTTTTCTCTGTGCAAATAGCAGAAACACAAGCCCACCATCATTGTTATTCCAGTCACAGTGGCAGACAAACAGCCATCTCCAAAAAAGACCCCACCACATAATGAGATGTGAAGTATAATGAGCAAAGTTGGCACGAGGCAATTTCAAAATCCGCCGTCTGATGTGGGCTTTTTCTCCCTTTCTGCTTTTCATCATGTTTTTGTTGTATCCATTTCCCCCCTCCACCAGCCTCCCTGTCCCTCCTTCTCTGTTGACATGCGCGTCCCTCAGCTCTTCAGGGATTGCGGGATCAATGAGATGCTCTCTCCTTAGATTATTTCTCACCGGAAGAAAAGAATATCAGAATGCACGGAGAGCTTTTTTAAAATGATTTTTCATTGTCTTCTCCTGCTAAGGTACAATGCTGTTGTTATTCACTGCCAAGATTGGGTTGAACAGATCTGTTTTTCTGTTTGTTTTTCCTGATAGGCACTGAACTCTGAGACAAAGGGCCTCCTCACTTGTTGAAGAGTTTCTTTAAAATGCAACAAAACAAAAGCACACACAGACACACAGAGTAAAAGCCAAGGGTACTTCCATTCCTGCACAAGGGTTTAAGATTGGTTCATTTGGCTTCAGCAAAGCAATGAATGTTGGGAGCCTCTATGTATATGCTGATGGAAAAAAATACAAGATACACAGAATTTATTTCATATGCAGTATATAAACAATTAGTATATTTATTACTGTAACTACAAGTTATTCACATGTATGTTTTCATGCATCGAAGTTTACTCATCAGTAGCTGTCTGATACTGTACATTGTTAGATCTGCTGACAACTCCATGATTCCTTTGTCTGATAAATATATCAAGTTGGAGGCACACAAAAAACTTGATTTACACTTTCGGAACATGTTTTTGTATGGCTAAGATTCCCCTGTGTTAAATCAGATAGAACTGCATTACCAGAGGGACATGAAGACCTCTTAATTTTATCTAAATGCAAATAAATAATGGCTAAAGTACTTTTGAGCAGCAGACTAATAGGAAGGCTGGTGGAGCTCTTAGCAGCAGCCACGTCCAGACCTCAAGATGGCCTTTCTGTCCTCTCCATTCATTCTGTTGACTGGAGGCTGAGAGGTAGGAATCTCCTAAGTACTGCATTGTTCACAAACCACTTAAGTATTGTTTGGATTGAATCGATGAGATTATCAGCAGTTAAATGATGCAAAAGCAAAAAAAGAGGATGCAGAAGTTCTGTCAGATGTCTGTCACAACCCATTATGAAAGCAAGAGCTTGACAAATATACTTTAGTGTTTGCAGGAGTACAGAAGCGCATTGCTGCTACCATCCAAAAAATTATTTGGCTCAGTATCATGTAATTATGTGAAAAATTTCATGTTATAATGTGATATTTATCATGTGCTCAACAACTGTAGTATGTCACCATGTCTCAAACCAAGATTAAAGTATAATTGAATTAAGTTATGTAGACGAGCCATAGTCAGTTTACGGACTGAACCATGACGTGAGGGACGCGTGTTGGTAAACTTTTGAAATCAAGTAAAACCATACTTGACTTCACCATATCATGAAATAACGTGATAAATGCCCATCACGAAATAACGTGATAATTTCACATTATAACGTGAAAATACCATATCATGAAATAACATGATAATTTCATATAATGAAATAATGTGATGATTTCACATTTTAACATGATAAATATCACATTATAACGTGAAACTTTTCACGTAATTACGTGATAATTTCTTTTTGGGGGGTGGCAGCAATGCGCTTCCATACAGGAGAGATGGCCTGCACTATTTTCACCGGTGGAGGTAAGGCTTTATCATTTGAATTGTATTTAAGTTTTTATTGTATTGCTGTATGATTATGGAAAATCTTGTAAAGTCTTGGGATTTCAGACACCCTTTGTCCCGGCCTGGAAGTCATATACTTGAACTTCAATTAATGTTTAGACTGGAGATGGACAGCATATTTGTATATCTATTGGCTACAGAATTTGATGACTATTTACTTCTGTTTAGACAAAGGCAATGGAAATATCAGGGTCATTAAAAATTTTAACATTTTGTAAGTAAAATGGGTGGGGAAAGGTTATTCATTATCATTATCATTATCATATCATTATTTTCATGTTTTCAGACATCTGAAGAATTTAATCACAAGCAAGGATCTCCTGGTAACTTTTCGCACATCATCGTCTATTGAAGCTCTACCAGGAAAGGAAGGGAGCGTTTGGTCCAGAGATGGAAGACCTACTGGATAAACTTGATGAAGAGGTGAAGAAGGTGCTTTATGTATGTGAACCCTTGCTTTGGAATTGCCTGGTTTTCTGCATTAATGGGTCATAAAATCTCACATGAGCTTCATACAAGTTAGTAGTGTAGATGAACACAACATTGCTTAAGCTGATGGCACAAAAGAGATGAGAGTAAGAGTATTGTTTGTCCATACTAGTCATTTGGATTAAAATATCACATTTCTTTTTAGTTTCACAATTTCAAACAGCACTCTATAGGCCATATTTACCTGGCCCCCCGGAGGGGGTTGGGCCAGGTATTGCAATGACCCTGTCTGTCTGTCTGTTTGTCTGTCTGTCTGTTTGTGAGTCCGCCCGCAGTCACCTGCGGGTGATACCAAACACACAACATCACATGCATCTAGCATTGGGCAGGGGCCAGGTTGCTATCTCTGATTGCTCTTGTTTCTCTTTGGAAATCTTAACAGCTAAACAAACAAGTTTCACATGTCATAACTAGGTTTGAATTTTACAGTTTATTTACACACTTTATCTTCATTTTTTGCACTGTCAATTTGAGTCTCTCGAAAAAAAAAAAAAATATTACTAATAATAATCATAATAATCATAATCAGTGTCCACCTGAGTCCCTTATTGCTGCTGGGTTGTTGTTGACCATGTTCTCTCTCTCTCTCTTTCTCTCTCTCTCTCTCTCTCTCTCTCTCTGTGTGTGTGTGTGTGTGTGTGTGTGAGATCTTTAGACAAGAGACATTGTATCTCGAAAGACAGCAGCTCTGAGAGGACTATCCATCTTCATCCGCGAGGATGCGCCCAAGTTTTTCCTGAAGTGTTTGGGTGATTGCAATTACTGTATGTTATAGTATCTGTCCCCTTTGGATTGTTAGAGAGTAACATGCATGACATAGTTGTATTGTCCCACCACAATGCCACATGCCAATTTCAGTGACATTAATTCAGACACTCTACTGACTTATTGTTTTACCTCCACCATGTTCTCTAGAAAACACCCAAGTTGATACTAACAATAAAGGTAGAATATCAGTGTAATTACTTTCCTGTGTGTTTAATAATGTCTCTGATTTCCTTAGGAGACTGATCCAGGGGATGCTGTGGTCCGAGGTGTATCTGTTGGGATTTTAACCATCTATGAAGATGATGGTGCCACCACACCAACAACTGTGCAAGATACCGCTGTTGTGTTGGAAGGGGCCATTGTACTCCATGACCTACCTGACCTCTCCACTGCATTTGCATACCTCTTCGGACTTCTGTATGCCATGAACATTGAATACCCAAAATCACTGAGGTACACCTTTGAAGCAATTCAGACCATCTTTTTCGAGCTTGGGTCTGGATGCTCACAGCGCATCAGGTCGCTGAAAGCAAAGCTTTTGCAGTAAACTTCTGTACGTTTCTAGACTCGTTTAAATGCACTAGACTTTTGTATGTTTCTAGACTTGTTTTTTGCTCTTTGATCATGTCAATTCAGTCTAAAGGATGTGCATATATGTGAGCAGTTCTGTTCATTTATGGGAAAATTGGTAAGGATTACACCTGTGTCAGGCTTCAGATGGTGCTTGTAAGAGGGTTTTTTTGTGTGTGTGTTGTGGAATTTCAGATTCCTTCAGAACACTTATTTATTTGAAATTTTGTACGCATTTGCTGAATGATTTAGGCTTTTAAAAGTATAGAGTCTGTAATCCAGATATTACCACTGACACTCAGGTTAACTTGATTTTAATGCTCAGGTAAAGGTTAAAGGTTTAGTTGTTCTTTGTAAAATTTAAATGTGCAATTGACACAGTTGGACATAGCAATCACAGGTGGTTTAGTTTGTCAAGTGCAAGTAGCTAATGCAGCCTGAGCACTTGCCAAATGGTCTGTGTTTCATTTGCAAGAGAGACACAATCTTTGATCTTTATCTCTACAAATAAATCTTTTTTCAATTCAATTCAATCCAAAAGTTTATTGTCATTGTCCAAAGGCAACGAAATTGTGTGTGGAGCACAACACAGAGCAGTAGTTAGATAGTTAGTTAGAAGTGCCAGTGCCCCCCTCTCCAGTTCCCCTTAAAAAACAGACAGGCTCCCCATCCCCATACTGAAAATAAATAAATAGCTCCAAGATACCATACCAGCCTTGTGAGTTTAACAGTTTTATTGCACTGGGGTATAGGCTGTTGGCCAGCCTTTTAGTCCGGGTCTGAATGGACCTGTATCTTCTACCTGAGGGCAGCAGTTTGAACAGATGATTGGCAGGATGGTGGCAGTCATGCAGGATTTTTTGTCCTCTTCGTAGACAGCGTGTGGTGTAGATCAGTGATTCTCAACTGGTGGGTCGCGACCCAAAAGTGGGTCGCGGACCCGTTCTCAGTGGGTCGCGGGCCTTTGCCTGGGAAAAAAATGTTAAGAACAAAATCCTGTGCTTTTATTTTGAAGTGGATTTTTTATGCCGCGGAGTGCCGTCTATTCACAATCGCCACAGTAGGTGGCGATAAAGCCTTGTAATGTTAATAGACACCCACCAAACTGCACCATCTTTTCATTAAATAAATTTTAGAAGTTGAAAATTTTCCTCAATTTGGGTCACGGCTTGTCCTTTAGGGGTGATGGTGGGTCCCGAAGCCAGACCAGTTGAGAACCACTAGTGTAGATGGTACTGATCTCTGGGAGAGACATCCCAGTGATTTTCCCTGCTGTTTTCACCACACGCTGGAGTAGGAAAAAGAGACGCTGTTGAGCCTTCCTGACTGCTGAGGCAATGTGACTGCCCCAGGACAGGTCCTCTGCCATGGTCACCCCCAGGAATTTATAACTGCTGACCCTCTCCACCACCTCTGAACCAATGGAGAGGGGTCTGTGGTTTATGGGACGGTTTCTGCCGAAATCCACTATCATTTCTTTTGTCTTTTTAATGTTCAGGACCAGGTTGTTGCTGTCGCACCATGACACGAGATGTTGCACATCTGTCCTGTAGTCCCTCTCATCGTCGGCTGTAATAAGTCCTAGGACAGTGGTGTCGTCAGCGAACTTGACGATGAGGTTTGAGGGGGAAGAGGCAGAGCAGTCATGGGTGAAGAGGGTGTAGAGTTGAGGGCTAAGCACACACCCCTGGGGGGCGCCAGTGTTGATGCAGAGAGTGGAGGAGATGTTGTTGCCCACTCTGACCCTCTGTGTGCGATTCGTGAGGAAGTCCACAGTCCAGTTGCACAGGGTGGCGTTGAGTCCTAGTTGGTGGAGTTTGGGGCGGAGTCTGTAAGGCCAGATGGTGTTAAACGCTGAGCTGTAGTCCACAAAGAGGAGACGCACATAGCTGTTCTTGTGCTCAGTTGACATTGATTTGTGTGTGATCATTTTTTGCGTAAATACATTTAAATGCAATTATTTTCTGCAGGTAACTTGAAAAAAACATCATATTAAATGTAGAAATACATGTTATTAAAGCAAACATTTATTTGTTATTGTAAGAAGAATGACCTAATTTGGTCAACAACAAAAAGTAAGTTGGCTGAACTCAACTTTAAACTCGAAAACCCTTGTTAAGTCAACAGCAGATGAGACAAGTTGAGTAAACTTATAATTCTCTTGCATCATGTTAGAAAATTTGTGTTGAGATGGTCACTTTTTTTTGTTTTTACTGTGATATTCTATCAGAAATAGGTGCCTTAAAAAGAAACTTTATCCGTTTCAATTTGAAGAAGTCCAAATAACTACTATTTTCGTAAAATTTGATTTACAGTTAAGTTTTTTCCTTTGTGAGTTATTAAAGTATTTACAATAGAAAGTTATTAATTTGAAAAATGTTTTACTGAAGAAATGGTGACCCAAAATACTGAATCTACCATCTATAGCAATGACCACCATCAGAATATGGAGCTATTTAACTTTTTTTTTTTAACAATTTTTGCCTAGCTGTTCAGTCAGCTTAAACATATGACATCACTCAAAGAACTCAAGGAGAATCAGGGGGGTATTCCAGAAAGCAGGTTATGTGAAAACTCAGAGTGAACCTTGAGATGAGGGACACTCTGAGTTATTTTTTCCAGAGCACTATTCCAGAAAGGAGGTTCAACAAAGTCTGAGCCTAACCCTGAACTCTGAGTTGAGCTCGTGCCTGACGACAAGTAAAAAGCCACCATCAATGGAGCTCCGATACTGTGATTCACCATGGCAACAGTGGAGAAAACAGGAAGCAGACATTTTCTGGGAAAAAAGAAAGTAACACGGCTGCGGCCGTAATAAAACTAAAAAGAGTTTTTTTCATTTTGAATTTAACATCTAACTAACAAACCTATTTATGAAGTTTACTTGAGTTGTTATTCTGCAAACTGACATGTAAGAATTATATAAATGAAAATGTAAGTATAAAGCAGTCCACTAAACAAAAAGTATGCTAACAGATAGGTGTGAAACTAACATAAGGGGCCATTGTACTCCATGACCTACCTGACCTCTCCACTGCATTTGCATACCTCTTCGGACTTCTGTATGCCATGAACATTGAATACCCAAAATCACTGAGGTACACCTTTGAAGCAATTCAGACCATCTTTTTCGAGCTTGGGTCTGGATGCTCACAGCGCATCAGGTCGCTGAAAGCAAAGCTTTTGCAGTAAACTTCTGTACGTTTCTAGACTCGTTTAAATGCACTAGACTTTTGTATGTTTCTAGACTTGTTTTTTGCTCTTTGATCATGTCAATTCAGTCTAAAGGCCAGGCGGCGACGGCTGAGACCTTGGCTGGATCCATCTGGATGCTCCCCTGGCCGACAATGTATCCAACAAAGGAGACTGATGGAGCATGGAACTCGCATTTCTCTGCCTTAACAAACAGCGAGTTTTCCAGGAGCCGTTGAAGAACCCCCTGCTTTACATATAAGCATTTACATATAAGCATATGTAAAGAAAATAGTTTAAACATGTAGCTACCGTAAGTGACAGTAATGTGTAGACATCATTAGCATGATTTGTATCCTTGAGGGGCTAAACTCATTCTTGTATTATTTGTGTTTTGTAGTCAGGAGATGGACCAGTCCTCACTGACACGCCGGTGGCTCTACTGGTAGTTGTCACGGATGACACTACTGATGCGGCCCTCTTCAGCCCTGAGAGCATCTGTATTGTCGTGGAGGATAAAATACTTGTGAGAGGTCCAACAAATCTAGCTGACTCATTTCTCCTGCTCTTTGGGTACGTCTATGCACTAGACCTACAGTACCCATACACATTTATCCAAAAAGTTGTGATGTGTCTTGGGGATAACAAACCACTGAAAAGGACCTACTGACGCTGAAGAATGATTTGTTCAATGAGTGAATCACTTAGAATGGACTATTTGTTGAGCTTAGTATTGAGGAGATTTTTTGTTTTTTCCCCCTCTTTACAAATGTAATCATTTGCCTCTTCTACCTGAGATGTAATACATTGATTGCTAATACATCAATATCACAACATTGACATATTGCCTAGCCCAAGTTTATGCACTGAATTACTTGTGGGAAACGACTGTTCAATTCATGCACTATACATGTTTAATGTTCTGTTGCCTAATGCCTACCTTGATGCACTACCTGATGTTGCCAGTTGAAGTAGGGCATAGTAGAAACCAGTACTTTATTTGAATGTTTTATTTAAAAAAGTTAGTTGCAGCCTTCAAGATACAGTAAGTGCCAAAATGTCTAAGAACAGTGTTAAATGGCTCCACATTCTAATAGTTGTCATTGCTGTTGAGGATGGATTATACTTAGAATCTTACTGAATTTTATCATGAATCTTTTGTGAGTTTTTATCATAATGTTTACTGAATAATGTGAGATGGAGACCCAAAATACTGAATATACCCTCTGTAGCAATGACCACTACCAGAATATGGAACTATTACCCCTTAATGCACTTTAAAACAAATTTTGTTTTGCTGGAGTCATTTCCATTTCCTTTTGTTTTATTTTATGATAAAACTTTGTTTTGACTGAGCTCCTTTGATTTGTGCCGTTTAAAAAGCACATTGTGTTGAATAAAAAAAAAACTTGTTAAATTGTCACTGTGGTGTCACTTTCATGTTTTCTAACATTATTAGCTGATTATACTTGTGTAATTGCTGACATCAGTATTTCAGTTTAGAATTAATTTTGAGTGCATGTCTCCCAAATTATGAATTGAAGAATATTGAAAATGTATTACTCCCCAATTATAAGTTGAGGAATATCAATATTTATAAGATAACATTGAAATAATTTAAGGCAACTGCAAATTTATTTTTTTATTTTATGTAAACTTTTAAACATTTAAAAACATCACTAAAATATTTTTGTGTGATCTGTTACAAAATAATTTTTGAGTTCTGTGAACCTATAATTTACCGGTGTTCTCATTACTGTGCTCCCTCTTCTCATTCACTCTCTAGGTTGATCAACCACCACTCTCAGAGTTAAAGTTACAGGCAATACGAGAATTAACAGAAATTTAATAAATTAACAAAATTAACTTTCTTCTGGGATCGGTGAGCCACAGCTTTGCGCATGCACGATTCATTCACACTTCCGGTGAACCTGTGGCCCCGAAAATACACTGCATGCGGAACGGCTGCAGAACGGCTCCGCTCCGGAACGACTCCGTACTCCGCCGTCCACCAACTCACACATAATCCGTTTGTGATGCGCTCAGGTGCGTCTCTGCCGGGTACCGAGCGTCGCGATAATGCACGAGATCTCGTGAATTCATGCATAATCGCGCGTTATTGTCGGCTGTAGTCTCTTTGACTCCTGTAATGGCATTCCACGCCAAATCATTTTTCTGGTGTCCTTATAAAAAGGCTGTGAGGTGACATAAATGATTACGCCTGAAAACCCTCACCTGTTGACTCGGCCCCGCCCATTATGAGGTGAAGAAATGAAATGAAATGAAACTCGATCTGCAGTAAACACGGAGTATTTTATTTTGAAAATCAACCAGGGTTTTGTCTTTTGTAGCTGATTTCCTTCCCCGCACGGTCTGCTCTGTGCTGAATTTATGCGGCTTGCTCCGGCGTCCGTGAAAAATAGAAGCTCTGCGTATGTGTTGAGGAGGGACCAGTGGTTTGGGTCATTTCTTGAAACAGAAAATGAACAAAATAACATGGACAAACCTCCAAGCCACTTGGCAACTTGGAAACAGAATTAAATTGCTTATTCATTTAATCAAATTGCAAATGTCTTAGTACAACTTGCAAATGATTAAGTACAGGTAGCCTACATTTAGCATAACTTCCAATGAATAGATCTTGTTGATCTGAACTGATTGTTGATTATCAGTCTAATGCAGGGGTCAGGAACCTTTGTGACTGGGAGAGCCATAAAAGCCAAATATTTCTAAATATATTTCATTGAGAGCCATATAGTATTTTTAACATATAATAAATTAAATATGTCTTACTTTTAATGCGACTTCTGGTGCTGCATGGTTTTGCTGATGGCCTTGTAGTCTGGTTCATACGTGGTGAGGCTGAGCTTCATGCAGGCGTTGAGGCTTCCATCAGTTTAAACCTGAGCGTAGGTTGGTCTTAATGTTCCTCATATGAGACAATGACTGCTCACATGCATATGTAGAGCCAAACATGGTCAATACGGCAATACTCACACACTGCATTGTGTGATATGTCACAGGAAGCTCGTTCCAAGTTTTAAGAATCAGCTGGTCTTCAGGTGGAAGATTTTTTATTTCTGTCCACTTGTGTTCCCTCACCAGCTCTGCTCGCTGTCGTGCAAGACTTTCCAACTCTCCATTAAGTGACTCGAACTTTCTCATCCATGTCTGATGCCTTCAGGTCAGCAACTTTCAGCTCAAAGTCTCCGATAGAGACCCCGGGGATGCATGTCAGGTCGGTTTTGTACACTGTACACTCATGTAGATGAGTGGTGAACTTGAAAAGACCAGTGCGCGCACGAAATTTTACAAAACTTTGAATGACTGCAGGAGATTGGACGTAAAACCAGATAGCTGCTGGAGATCCAGATGTTGAGTGGAGTCACTTGCTAAGCATGCATCTCTAAATTGTTGCAGTCTTTCAAAGTGCAGAAGGTGACCTGTTTCAATGTCCCTGAGAAAGACTTCCAGCTTGCTTTCAAATGCAAACACTACTTGTTGAGGAGATGAGATTGCATTTTCACATTGAGCTGGTTCAGATGACCAGTTATTTCCACGAGATAGTGAAACTGCAGGAGCCAGTCAGTGTTGTCTAGCTCAGGATGCTTGACGCCTTTCATTTCAAGAAAAGTCCGGATTTCACTCAGGCAAGCTGCAAAATGGCTGAGCACCTTCCCCCTTGACAACCAACGCTGTGTAAAAGCAGAGCGGGATAATAATTCCCAACTTCTTCTAACAGAGCTTTAAACTGGCGATCATTTAAAGCTCGGGCAACAATAAAGTTCACCAAGCTCCTGGCCACACGAGTGCAAAGCGCCTCCTGGTGCAGGATGCAATAAAAACTTAGGATGGCTCTCTTTTCATGTTCACGGAGAAGTGCTACAAATCCTTTGTTCTTCTCCAACATGGTAAATGAACTGTACTTATATAGTGCCTTTCTAGTCTTCCGACCACTCAAAGCGCTCTACACTACATATCTCATTCACCCCATTCACACACATTCATACTCTGATGGCATTGGCTACCGTGCAAGGCAAGTTTAAGGATCTAAGCATTCACACACATTCATACACACAGCCTTCGGGAACTGAAGATACTGAACTTGGGGAAGATACTGAACTTGGGGTTCAGTATGGGGTTCAGTATCTTGCCCAAGGACACTTCGACATGCAGACCGGAGGAGCCGGGAATCGAACCGCCGATCATCTGATTAGTGGACGACCCGCTCTGCCTGTGAGCCACAGCCGCCCCAACATACAGGGTGCACCATCAGTAAAGACAGAAATAAGTTTATCCATTGGTAGTTTTTTTCTTTTGCAAACTCCATGAAAGACGTGAATAAATCCACTCCTCTTGTTGTCCCTTCATTGGCAAAACAGCCAAGCTTTCCTCACGCAGTGCACAGTTCTTGCTGACAGGGACATGTATTTTAATCGTTTGATTATCTTGTCTTTATTTAGGAAGTCATCAAACAGTTCATTGGCAACATCATTGGCATGAATGTTTTGGCATACTCGCCATCTGTGAATGGCTTTCCATTCCTTACTATTGGCAAAGCTAGCGGAATTCCTGCCACCTTGCTTGGTCCACACACGTAGTTGCTGCTGACTCGTCTGCACTCTCGCTGTAGCTCCTCGCATTCCCTTTTCCTGCTGTCCCTCGCTGGATATTTTGATGCAAATGAAGCATGGTGCGTATCGAACTGCCACTTTATATTTGACAGTTTCATCGATGCAATTTTATCATTGCATATTAGACATATCGCAGATCCTGCTCTCTCCACAAATGCAAATTCCTCTGTCCACGCAGCCTGGAATGCATGGTAATCATCGTCTTTTTTTCTTTTCTCCATCTTTTCCGTTACAAGGGTTGAAGCGGATAAACTAGTTGGCTATCTGATAAAATTGATTTCTTCACCTTTACAATGACCCGGACATGCTCGCAAGCCATTGGTTCCCGGCCCAATCACGGGTGACCCGTGACCCATGAAATTTATCTTCCAAACTAATTTCTGTTTACTTTAAAATGACACAGTATTATTAAGAAATATCGCAAGTATTTTAAAATCAGTTCCAAACTGATTTTTTATTTTTTTTTTCACCTGAAGAGCCATATATTGCTCGCAAGCCATAGGTTCCTGACCACTGGTCTAATGGTTGTTCTCTCCAAAACATGTCAGCATCATTTCATTGTACAAGTTATCACATGCACAATAGCCTGTTCAATTGTCAAAAATTGTCAAGAACCTAATACCATGAATACCATATATGAATCTCTTGGAACATTTGATAAATTGATTAATTGACAGTCAGGTGAAAATGGAACTTGACTAAGGAAGGAGGTGTTTCACAAATCTCAGATGACCAATCAAACAATATGTTTAGTTACCTGACAGGTGCTGTCCATGATTGTGAATGCTGCCAAACATGTATGTATAGAGCTTGACCAGGACCAGTACAATTTCTGAACATGGAGGCACCTGGCCAAGTAAATAAACAAGGGCAACTGCCTGCTTGAGGAAGAGGAGGAAGAGGAGGAGGAGTAAAGGTGCGTGGTGGGAGAATAGGGGGAAGGGGTCGAGGAGACACCATGCCGTCCCAGATGAAATTCAGGCCACACTTATAGACCATGTTATCTACCATCACCTCACAATGGCGGAGGCAGGTCGCCAAGTACAGGAAAACAGGCATGTACTCAGTCAATGATGGAGTTATATGTTGAATAGGGCAGGACACTGTGCATAAAGCAAGAGATGTATCTATTTACCCATTTACCTCTTCATTTAGTGTGTGTGTGTGTGTGTGTGTGTGTGTGTGTGTGTGTGTGTCATAGGCCTACAGTAATATCTTACTGCAATGGGATGTTATGACACTAAAAATGACAAGAAAAATCGAATTATTGATGATATGGTTTACAGTACTATTACAGTTACTGTGCAGTGATGCATTAGAATTGTGGTAAAGTTATTGTAAGTAAAACAATACAATTACAGTGGTAACTCATTCTGTAAGAAATACATAAGGCATACATTACGAATGGTAATACAGTGTTGTCCTTTGAATTGTATGTCTAGGATTGGATGACAACCTTGCACGGGTGGCAGAGGAAAACTTCTCAATGACCAACACGAACAAGACATCTGTAACATGGTGATGGCAAATTATGCCATCACACTGAGACAGATGCACTGCAACCATAGGGGATGATGCCATATTCCAAAATGTTAATATAAGAATACCCACAATAGACTGGATATTGAACAAGCATCTAATGAACATGAATCAATTTTACAAGGTACCATTTGAGAGGAAAGAAAAGAGCTGCAGTACCAGTATGTACATGTAAGTCAGTCGGCTGTCTATCACCAAAACCTTTTTACAATTAAGCAGTGGTTCCCAAACTTTTTTGGCTTCAGTACCCCCTTTACCTGATGTCTGAATCCAAGTATTTGCATTATCTGACTTCAACATTTTGCCTAAAAACTACAACAGAAAACTGCAGCTTAACATTATAATCCTTATTTTGAAGAATATAGCATACAGTAAAAAAACGGGTCAAGGAGCTGCAATTAGTGCCTCCCAAACAGATCTATCTAATACTTTGGGTTTTACTGTAACATTCCAGTATGTCTAGTCATTGATGATTTCCCCCTCCCCTTTCTCTCAAATGCCCTCTGTAGTACCTCTGTGTAGGCCTATCCCTAGGGGTACATGTACCCCAGGTTTGGAACCACTGGAGTACTACCAGTAGAGTATACTGAACTTGTGGAGGAGAACATAGAACATCATCAACATGTAATTTTCTGTTACTCTAGTGTATGACTCTGTATGACTGATTTGATTTTTTTTTACTCTTTTGTAGAGAATAATGGCATTGGTAGGAAACAAGACCCCTCACTTCCTCGTGTTTGTGCATGAAGCTGGTTTCAACCTCATAGACATATATACATAGACGCCGCATTGAGCGCTGAATCGTACGTAAACAGCGCCGCCATATTGGTTCGGGCAGATCTGCCCGTAAACTAATAACAGGAAATGGACTGAACTTCATAAAGCGCCTTTCTACAAAGTTCTTTAAGTTAATGTCTCTTATACACCCATTCACACACACACTAATATATCTGGGAAACAAACAGGCACCAGAAACAACGTATGTAACTTTTAAAGTGATGATTATAAATGTTTTGTCACAATCCACTCCGGTCCCCTGCTTGATTTTCCCTCTTACCTGCACCCAGTAACTTTCCACTCACCTGTCAGCCCCGCCTCCTCATCAGTCACCATGGTTTCTCCCGCCTCCCACACCTGCTCCTCATCAGTAATCAACCCTGTATTTAAGCACTGACCTCCAGACACTCTTTGCCAGATTGTTCTTCGCGTCATGCAAGTCTTTCCAGCACTTTTGTCCGGACTGATCTCCCGTTGCCGACCCTGCCTGCCTTTGACCTGCTCGTCTGTCTCTGCCCCGGTAATCACCTCAGCTTTTCGTCCCCGACCACGAGTTCTGCCTCAGTGTTTCTGGTGTCTGTCTGCCTGTTTCCCTGGCTGTTTGGAGGTTTCCCCGGGCAGTCTGTCCCCCTGCTCCAGTTCGTTGCCACAGACTCTCCGATTGAACTCAGGACTTATTCCCTCTCTCTCACCTGCCATATCGCCTGCTGTGAGTTTCTCAATAAGGAACATTACTAAGTATCCCTTGCTGTTGTGCTGCATTTGGGTCCTACACAAGCCCGTTTCAGTACAATCTGGCCAAAGCATGGATCCAGCACACACCGCTTCGCCAGAGCTACGCCTGGAGAGGGTGGAGAACATTCTCCAGCGACACGAGGCATTGGTTGCTTCCACCGCAGCCGAGGTACGCCAGGCTACCGTCACTCAACAACAGGCTGCCGCTAACCAGGAGCAGACATTAGCGGCATTAGCTTCACAGATCCAGCAGCTCACTACTGTGCTCTCACAGAATATGGTCCAGAACCTACCTGCAACAGCGCCTGCTGCCGTACTCCAACCAACGCCACCTGGTCCAGTTTCTGAACCCCGAGTTGGGGCTCCGGAACGTTATGCGGGGAACCCAGAGGTCTGTAATCCGTTTATTACGAACTGCTCAATCCTGTTCGCCCTGCAGCCACACACATTCGCCTCTGAGGAGGCCAAAGTGGCGTTCACCATTAATCACCTCACGGGGAGGGCCCGCCTGTGGGGAACCGCTGAATGGGAACGTCAAACTCCTGCTTGCAGCTCCTTCAGAGACTTCGCTGCTGAGCTCCGGAAGGTTTTTGGCCCACCTTCCCAGGGTCCAGATGCTATGGGCGGTCTCCTGAACCTCCACCAGGGGGACCGCTCCGTGGCTGACTACTCTATTGACTTTCGCACCAGGGCTCGCCAGAGTAAATGGAACACCGAGGCCCAGTGCGACGCCTACCTACAGGGGCTTGAGGAGTATGTTAAGGACGAGCTGGTGTCATATGATCTCCCTGCCACTTTGGATGAGCTCATCGAACTCACACGGCGGGTGGACCGACGCATCCAGGCCAGGCGGGAGGAGAGACGGCGAGGACGGTTTGGGCATCCTCTTCCTTCCCAGTTCCGTGCAGTACCGGAGGTATCCTCTTCCCGGCCTGAACCTCAGAGGGGAGATTCAGAACCTATGCAGGTTGGCAGAACCACTCTGTCACCAGAGGAACGCCAGCGTCGTCAAAGACACAACCTATGTCTGTACTGTGGACAAGACGGACACTTCGTCTCCAGGTGTCCAGCAAAAAGCCAGGTCTCACCAGTAGCGAGGGATGTACTGGTGAGTCCGACCTCTGAACTGTCCCTCAGGAAACGCCCCCTCTGCCATGGTCGCCTGCTGCTACCAGGGGGCTCCCACTCCCTTGCCGTCTTCATTGACTCTGGCGCCGACGTCTCCATTATAAATGAAGAGCTGGCCCAGCAGTTGGAGATAGAAAGGGTTCCGCTGCCTCAGCCTGTCCCCGCCAACGCCCTGGACGGTCACCTGCTGGGGACCGTCACTCATCAGACTGTTCCAGTGCAGATGCTTCTCTCCGGCAACCACCACGAAACTATCACGTTTCACATCTTGGACTCTCCGCGTATCCCACTCATTTTGGGATATCCCTGGCTCCGGCGCCACAATCCCCACATAGACTGGGCGACGGGAGCCATTCTGGGCTGGAGCTCGGCCTGTCACCAAGTCTGTCTCAAGCAGGCCTCCGCTCCTCAGTCCAGGCCCTGCACCACGTTGGCTCCTGATCTGATGGGGGTCCCGCCAGAGTACCACGATTTCAGGGAGGTTTTCAGCAAGGCGAAGGCGACCTCTTTGCCTCCACACCGTCCATATGACTGTGCCATAGATCTTCTACCCGGCACCAGTCCTCCCCGAGGTCGTCTATACTCCCTGTCCGCACCAGAGAGGAAGGCCATGGAGGACTACATTAACGACTCCCTGGCGGCTGGCATCATCCGTCCGTCATCCTCCCCTGCTGGAGCGGGGTTCTTTTTTGTCGAGAAGAAGGACAAATCATTGAGGCCCTGCATCGACTACCGAGGCCTCAACGACATAACGGTGAAGAATCGGTATCCCCTCCCCCTCATCTCGTCTGCCTTTGAACTCCTGGAGGGGGCTACCATCTTCACCAAACTGGACCTCCGCAACGCCTACCACCTGGTGCGAATTCGGGAGGGCGACGAGTGGAAGACAGCATTCAACACACCTACTGGACACTATGAATACCTGGTGATGCCTTTTGGCCTCACCAACGCCCCCGCCGTCTTCCAGGCTCTGGTCAACGACGTGCTCCGGGACATGCTTAACAAGCATGTCTTCGTCTACTTGGATGATATTCTAATTTTCTCCAAGGCCAAGGAGGACCACATCCACCATGTTCAGGGGGTTCTTCAACGGCTCCTGGAAAACTCGCTGTTTGTTAAGGCAGAGAAATGCGAGTTCCATGCTCCATCAGTCTCCTTTCTTGGATACATTGTCGGCCAGGGGAGCATCCAGATGGATCCAGCCAAGGTCTCAGCCGTCGCCGCCTGGCCTGTTCCTGACTCCCGGAAGCAGCTACAAAGATTCCTGGGGTTCGCCAATTTTTACCGTCGTTTCATTCGGGGATACAGCACGGTGGCAGCCCCTCTCACAGCTCTCACCTCCTCCAAAGTCCCCTTCAGCTGGTCCTCCGCCGCCACAGATGCCTTCCAGACCCTCAAGAATCGCTTCACCTCTGCGCCTATCCTGCGTATGCCCGACCCCAAGAGACAGTTCGTGGTGGAAGTAGACGCCTCTGATGTCGGGGTGGGGGCTGTCCTGTCTCAGCGGGCTACTGATGACCAGAAGCTCCACCCCTGCGCCTTTTTCTCTCGACGCCTGACTCCCGCAGAAATGAACTATGACATTGGAAATCGGGAGCTTCTGGCGGTCAAATTGGCACTGGACGAGTGGCGTCACTGGCTGGAGGGGGCCGAACAACCATTTCTCGTATGGACGGACCACAAGAACCTAGAATACATCAGGTCAGCCAGAAGACTGAACTCCAGGCAGGCCCGCTGGTCCCTCTTTCTCACCCGATTCAATTTCACTCTCTCCTATCGCCCGGGAACCCGCAACGTTAAGCCTGACGCCCTCTCCCGCCAGTTCCTGAAGGAAGAGGAAGAGGTTTCCACAGCAGCGGACACCATCCTTCCCTCTGCTCGCCTGGCCGCCGCCATTACATGGGGGATTGAGGAGAGAGTTAGGACGGCGCTGGAGGAGCAACCAGGTCCCAGCGCCTGTCCTCCCAACCGGCTCTTCGTCCCGGCCCACCTCCGTTCTGAGGTGCTCCAGTGGGCCCACAACACGCACCTCACCTGCCATCCAGGGATCCAGAGGACCAAGGAGGTTCTTCAGCGCCGATTCTGGTGGGACTCCCTGGACCTGGACACCCAGGGGTTTGTCAAGGCCTGCCCTGTCTGCAACCGGAACAAATCCTCCCACCAGGCTCCTGCTGGTCACCTGCTCCCGCTTCCAGTTCCCCATCGTCCCTGGTCCCACATATCTCTGGACTTTGTGACCGGTCTACCACCATCTCTAGGACACACCACTATCCTTACCGTGGTAGACCGGTTTAGCAAGATGGCCCACTTCATTCCCCTGCCCAAGCTCCCTTCAGCCAAAGAGACTGCTGAACTGGTCCTCCAGCACATATTCCGGCTCCATGGTCTTCCAGTCGATGTGGTCTCTGACCGAGGGCCGCAGTTCTCCTCGGTTTTTTGGAGAGAGTTCTGCTCTCTCATCGGGGCCACGGCCAGCCTGTCATCCGGGTTTCATCCTCAATCTAACGGCCAGACGGAGCGGAAAAACCAGGAGATGGAGGTGGCTCTCCGGTGTATGGTCTCCAGTCACCCCACTTCCTGGTCGCAGCAGTTGCTCTGGGTAGAATATGCCCATAACACACTCCTCAGCTCCTCCACTGGTCTCTCCCCTTTTCAGTGTGCTTATGGATACCAGCCACCCCTATTTCCAGCCCAGGAGAGGGAGGTTTCTTGCCCCTCTGTACAGGCTTTCATCCGCCGGTGTCGCCGCACCTGGTCCCAGGCCAGATCCACTCTCCTGCGGTCGGTGGGCCGTTACACAGCCTTGGCCAATCGTCGCCGCACCTCGGCTCCTGCTTATCAAGTGGGACAGAAGGTGTGGTTGTCAACCCGGGACCTACCACTCCGGGTCGACTCGAAGAAACTGGCACCCAAGTTCATCGGCCCCTACGAAATTCAGAAGGTCATCAACCCTGCTGCAGTCCGCCTCAAGCTTCCCAGGTCCATGCGAGTACACCCCACATTCCATGTCTCAAAAATCAAGCCGGTTCTGGAGAGTCCCTTGATTCCTGCTACCCCGACTCCTCCGCCACCTCGCCTTATCAATGGAGACCCAGCCTACACGGTTCGACGGCTTATCCGCTCTCGTCGCCGTGGGAGGGGCATCCAGTACCTGGTTGACTGGGAGGGATATGGTCCAGAGGAGAGGTCGTGGGTCCCCGCCAACTACATCCTTGACCCTCAGCTCATTACTGACTTCCACCGGCAGCACCCGGACCAGCCCTCCAGGATACGCCCGTCCACTGATAACCCCCGCCTGAGCGCCTCTGGTGCCCCACCCATCCCCGGCCCTAGCGAGGTGGACCCGCCATCGTCCTCTGTGGACTCTTCATCTGAGGACGTCTTGTCTTGTGTCAATGTTGTCTTATGGTTTCCTGTTTTATTTTGAAATTTTCCCTCCTCTTGTTTCAGATAACTTGCCCCTTCCCCTGGTGTGTTTTCCACCTGTCTGATTGTCCTCCCCGCCCTGATTGTTTCCACCTGTTCCCCGTTACCATGTGTATATATTATCTGCGTCTCCCTTTGTCTGTTGCCAGTTTGTCTTGTCCCCTGTACCTGGCTGTCCCAAGCCGTTGTGGAGGTAATATAACCATGTGTGCTGCCATTTCTGAGAATGGTGTGGCCACTCACATCCCCAGTCTTGGCCCGTACAATACACAGAAGTTCCTCATCTTCTTGGACTGCCTTCATTCTGATTTGATCCCTGAAAATGGAAGAGGTCTCGTAGGGCCTCACCTACCAAAGTATGTAATTGTGTGGGACAATGTGAATTTCCACGATGGCCCGCTCATCAGGGCCTGGTTCACTAGTCATTCAACGATGGTCATGGTGTTCCTACCACCTTACTCTCCTTTCCTCAATCCTATTGAGGATTTCTCTGCTTGGAGGTGGAGAGTGTATGAGCAAAATCAGAGGCTCCATGCAATGGACGCTGCGTGTGATGATATTACAGGAGATCAGTGCATCGCAAGGGAGAATATACGCTGTGATGTGGACGAGAATCTGTGGCCAGACAGACAGCAGCGTGTGGATGACCAGGAGGGTGAGGAGGACAGCCAGGAGGGCAAGGATGGTGGCCAGGAGAGGGAGGGTGAGGACAGCGAGAGATATGAGCTTTTGCAAGTGAACTATGGTCTTGTGCTGAACTGTAAGACTGTTTTTCCAATTGATCTTAGAGTTTTGAGAATGTAATTTCTTTTTCAAGAAATGAGCCAAACCAATGGAGAAAAACTGTAATGCCTCGTCACTAAAGCTGTTTGACTGAGGCAAGCAAGCTGCAGCTCATAAGCCGTCATAAATCAAGGGTTCAGTTCCATGATCTGCCAGTCGAGTACATCACTCCATGTATTTTTTCAGGTCTCAGTTTTTTTATAGGCGATGCAACCACATGTGTTACTACTTGGCACTTGTTCAGGAGAAGCTGTCAGAGTAGGTGTCTGGGTTGAGAATGATTGCGGAATTTAAGTTGAATTCTCTTCCTCTTTCACTTATTTTGCCATAACTTTACCTACATAAGATGCAGCGAGCGAGATGGACATTTCCAAATATCCTATAAATCAGTAATTCTACTGCTGTACTTTCATCTGAACCAGAGTTCCAAATTCCAAATTCCAAATTTCTTTATAGATTTTTACAGCTTGAACAGCTAACTCATCATTCACCGTTAAATCCCTGGTGTCTTCGGTTAATGAGGGTATCCATGCTGTGTGTGAACTTCATCCAACTTTGATGAGGTCTGAGTGTGCTTGAAAATGTAAATTAACATAATCCATTAAAAACATGTACAGTGCTTTAGTGTTCTCGATCTGCATGTACCACTGCCTTGTTGTTTTTTGTTATTATTTTATAGCATTCATTGATTCCTCCCAGCCTCCCTCCATCATGCCTCTTCTGCAGGCGATGGCTCGGAGACAATTTGATTGTTTAGTCAGAGGATTTCAGTGAATTGCCATTTTGTTTGACTTGGTCCTGGCATTGTGTTTACCCCAATGTAGTCACTTCATGCATTTTTGGTGGATGTAAGAAAAGTTTCAGTGAGAATTCATCCAAGAAAGAGACATCTGAAATATCATAATTAATATATATATGTATATATAGATATATATATATATATATATATATATATTATATATATTTGTATTTTGAGTTACGATTGCTTGCTGATTCAACTTACAACAGAAAGTCATAGGAGCATCCCGTGTGGTGTAAGGGCACAGAATTACAAAATTAATATTAACAATGATGTCTACTACCCCAACATAGATGCACAGTCATCCTGTAGGTTGTCATGGAAATTCTAGATATCAGAAAGAAGTCAGTTATGTTAATAAGTATAAAGTATTCAACTGTTAATAAAAACATGTATTAACATACTTTAAGCTCTTACCTGAATTTGTAGTCCAGTTGTCTCTGTCCAGTTGCCAGGATTTAGTGACTGGGATAGGTTTCTAAAAGACAGTTGCATTAAGATAAATATCCCACAAACACGGACGGGAGAGACGTGCAGATCATGTCAGTTTGGTGCGTCCGTCGAGACCACACCTAAACGTCGGTACGACGTGAAAATAGGTCAGATATTGACGTCTATATGGACCTTTTTAGACGTCGTAGCGACGTTACGAATTTGGACGTCATCTGAAGACCTCATCTAGACATTAATTGACGTACAAAATAGATCCAGTTAGACTCATTATTGGACCTGTTTTAGACTAAATATGACGTCCACTTTGAACCTCATCTGGACGTCTGTTAAAGACTACATCTAGACGTCATAGAACATGCAAAATAGATCCAAGATTTAGACATCACTATTGGACCTGTTTAGACCTAAATATGACGTCCACATTTGTACCTCATCTGGACGTCTGTTAAAGACTACATCTAGACGTTAATTTGACGTACAAATAGATCCAAGATTTAGACGTCATTATTGGCCTGTTTAGACCTAAATATGACGTCCACATTGAACTCATCTGGAGTCTGTTAAAGACTACATCTAGACGTCATCAGAACATGCAAAATAGTAGTCCAAGATTTAGACGTCATTATTGGACCTGTTTTAGACGTTAAGTGACGTTCACATTTGTACCTCATCTGGGACGTCTGTTAGGTCTACATCTAGAACGTCATCAGAACATGCAAAATAGATCCAAGATTTAGACGTCACTATTGGACCTGTTTTAGACCTAAAATATGACGTCCACATTTGTACCTCATCTGGACGTCTGTTAAAGACTACATCTGACGTTAATATGACGTCAAAATAGATCCAGATTTTAGACGTCATTATTGGACCTGTTTTAGACCTAAATGACGTCCAATTTGACTCATCTGGACTCTGTTTAAAGACTACATCTAGACGTTCTCAGAACATGCAAAATAGATCCCAAGATTTAGACGTCATTATTGGACTGTTTTAGACTAAATATGACGTCACAATTTGTACCTCATCTGGAGTCTGTTAAGTCTACATCTAGACGTCATCAGAACATGCAAAATAGATCCAAGATTTAGACGTCATTATTGGACCTGTTTTAGACCTAAATATGACGTCCACATTTGAACCATCTGGACGTCTGTTAATAGAATGTAATTTTGACACGCTGAAACGCACATGTGTATCTAATCAACATGGCGGCGGCTAGTATGTAACTAAAATATGTTAATGATCACCATATTTGATTTTGTAAAAGTTTGTATTTGATTTGTTGTATTTTCAAAAAAGGAGATGAAAAGACACATGAATAAATAAACATGGACACAAAAGGTGATGCCTTGGGGAGTATTATATTATATTTTAATATAGTTAATTAGGAAAAATTTAATTTTTAGGTTTCTTCTCCAGAAAATATACATTGCCCTGCTGTAATAAAAATCGTGTACTACTTTTAACAGTAAAATACTACTAACTAATAATAATAATAATTTATTTGGTTTTTAAATAAACGTCACGTCATTCACATTCAGGTGTTCGCCTGTAAGTACACACCTGACAGAGTTGAAAAGTGCGTGCATCAGCGCACTGGAAATCTGCCGGTACTTTGGAGGGCGGCGGATTTGAACGGGCCATCAGCCAACACTGCATCTGAGGACCAGTCGGACTCTGATTTTGTACAGAGAGACTTCTCATCCACCCTTATCCATCAGAGTGCTCTCTTTCTCAGGTATGGAAATATTGCCAGAACATTTCAGAAAGCGAATAGTTTAAATTGCCACTCAGTTAATTGAAAGGAGATTAAGGTGAAAAAAGAGAGAAAAAACGTTGTTTTTGCTGTATGCAAACCGTGGCGTTTAGAGTGTATCATGTAACGTATGTGCAGAAACAGTTAATCTGTTAAAGCATTTGTTCTCCATTGCAAACTGCATAGCAATGAACTGAGGTGTATGTTCAAGTGTGTTGCAGCTAGTTGCAAGCAGGTGTGTACTGGTATGCAGCTTAAAAGGCGCACTTTATTGTCATCATCATAGCATGCCAACATTACTCTGGACAGAACTTTAACGAGATTAAAATGCACAGTTTCACTTTGTGAACAGCAGTGTGAGGGATAAAAGCTTTGGGTTTTCACTTGAAGGAGCATATAGTAGTAGGGCGCCACAGGTAACTGCCTGTGAGAGGGTGCAGCCTTGTGTTGAGTGTAAAATCTTCCTTTACCTCTCACATGCGAGAAAACATAAAAATTGTTTGGTAACCAGGTAATGAAGACTGGCTCAGATCGCTGCAAGTGCTACCACACAAAAATCCAGTGTGCCAGATGCAGAAGACACAGTCACAGGGGGACCAAAAGAGGTTGAGATGGAGGCTGTGCCAGCAACAACCTGCCTTATTGTGTTGGTATGTCTGAACCAAGTTTACAATGTAGTTATATGGTTGACCAGATGCACAGATCTGTAATATATTTGTTAATGTTGTTTATTCTCAGGGTCCTTGCTTCACTGCTGACTGCTTCTGTTGGCATTGATCAGAAGGATTGTCAACGACCACATCATGCCTTCCCCTGTGCCATCTGCCTCATGTTTGGCAGTTACTTGCTTCCAATATACATACCCCGTGGACTGGCGATTAACACGGAGTTCCTCCGGAGGTAATTCATAGATACATACATACATACAACACATACATACTAATTACCAGCAGATAAAGAAAAATTTCACCATAAGATTCTAATGTTATTAGATACAGAAATAGAATAAATACAAAACATTTGAAATTGAAATAAAAATTGTGCAAAATATACATGTACATAATTGAAACAGTGCCAATACAAACTGCAAATGTTTTGTGTTATTGTTCTATGCTGTCGTGATGCAGTTTTATAGTGTATATTTTTTAATGGTCACGGGGGCACCCAAAGAAGAGTTCTTCAGTCTGTTTGTGCAGCAGGATAGTGGGAAAAGCCTTCAACCTGAACCACACTCCTCTGTCTGGTGAACGGTCTGTGTAACAGAGTCATCCTCTCTGCCACAGAGTCCAGCTCTGTGTCCACCACGAAGCTGGATCTTGTGGTATCTTATGTTAAGATTTTAAAAACATAACATATTAGACACCCTGTAAATTTATCCTTTAGTTCTTCTCTTTCCTAGGTGTTTTCTTTCAATAAATCCGGAGAGAGATCGAGAGAGATTCTTATTAGTGGCATTTATGGTCAATTTCATTGTAGTTCTTGTTTCGGTGTGTACACAGTGTTGTGATAGTTTGTACGCCTCACAAGTGTTCATTAAATGAAAAATTACAATGAAAAAGTTTGGTTTTTGAATGTTTTATGTACAATGTGCTTATAGTTTCCCATGTTTTCACCATTAGACAAAAATGGTAACTTATTGTTTTTCTGCTCTAATCGATTGACATTTTACCAAGTAAATTTGCACACTTAAATTTACAGTTAATCCTTTTGTATTTCATGGCACAAACTGTAATTTTCTTTAATGTTTATGTTATTTTTTAAGCAAGACAAGTTTTTTTTCTGAGGGGTAAACACCTGTAGTTTTACAGGAACATTATGGACGTGCAATTTCAGACTGAATATGTACGTCAGGTGAACGTCCAACTGGAGGTCGGCAGGACGTCAGAATCCGACCTCCATATGACGTCCGAAAAAGACGTAAAAAAACCTTTCATTCTGCACCTTCAGGCGACCTGATTTCGACGTCAATTCAGACTGAATATGTACGTCAGGTGAAACGTCCAAACTGGAGGTCGGCAGGACGTCCAAATCGGACGTCCACATGACGTCCGAAAAAGACGTAAAAAAACCTTTCATTCTGGCACCTCATCCGACCTGATTTCGACGTCCAATTCAGACTGAATATGTCGTCAGTGGTGAACGTCCAAACTGGAGGTCGGCAGGACGTCCGAAAAAGCGTAAAAAAAACTTTCATTCTGCACCTCTATCCGACTGATTTCGACGTCCAATTCAGACTGAATTTGTAAGCGCAGGTGAACTTCCGCAAATGGAGTCGCAGACGTCAGAATCGGACGTCCATATGACGTCCGAAAAAGACGTAAAAAAAACTTTCATTCTGCACCTTCAGGCGACCTGATTTCGACGTCGAGAAATGACGTTAAATATACGTCATTTCAACGTCTCATTGCGCAGTGGGATTGGTCATTCAATTATCAATATGGGCTCTTTTCATGTTTCTTGTGCACTTAAACAGGTAATATCACTAATTAGCTTGTCGAAACATCCTGGTGTGTTGCATCGTGTTGATCACGTCCGTGAGTTCAGAAAGATGTTTTCAACTTTGTGACTATGCCCAACTAATGCATGGAGAGTTTACAAAATGTTTCACAACGTTACATACAAACAAATGTGAACAGTTACTTTACGTTATGCACTAAAAAGTTAAGAATCTTTAGGTGTTGGTTCTAACCACCATTGGTGAAAGTAAACTTAGAAGTCATCTAACCTAGCTTCAAAACGACAACCCAAACTGACATGTAACATTCGGTAATTAATGACCTATAACGACTACTACAACGGCACCTATATTGACGATGAAGACAAGAAATCATGCATTTACTTTCTGTGGATAATAAAAATCAGAAACTCACCGCTACTCGGAGAATAAGTTCACTCTTCTTTTTTTCGTATATATGCACTCTCGCTGATCTCTCTCGAATTTAAAGGGCAGGTGAAAATTACCCTCTCAAAATGTCTTCCCCACCTCCCCACCCCCCAAAAAAATGTCATCACTTCCGGCCTGACAGTGGAGGGGCCTGACAGTGGAGGTAGGGGCCTGACAGTGGGGGGGCCTGACAGTGGGGGGGGGGCTGACAGTGGAGGGGCCTGACAGTGGAGGTAGGGGCCCAACAGTGGAGGTCTGCAGCCAGGTGCCTCTCAAAACGAAAAGAAAAAAAAATGTCGTAATGGGTTCAACTGAAGTAAGACTAAGGGTGTAACAGAATTGATTCACAATTTATACTTTATGCAAATGCGACAGGTCATCTCCTTCTCTGTGGTGACGTCAGCTGTTTAACTCAGTTGTCAGTGTGTGTGTGTGTGCTTGTGTCTTTTAATGACAGAGTTTTACAAAGTCTTTTATTTTGAAGGGACTCTTATTTTGAAAGCCATTTTTCGTGTGTGTGTCTGTGTGTGTCTGTCTGTCTGTGTTTGTGTCTGTGAGAGAGAAGGATAAAATGGCTGACATTCAAACTGTATTATTGATAGTCATTGTTGTTATACAGAGAGTTCAATAAAGTTAATCACAGACCGCAGCGGCTCCTGTGACATTTGACACCTCTGAGAGAAAGAGAGAAAAAGCTAAAAGTACCCCTTGAACAAGAAGCCTTTCTGGCCCAACCGTAGTTCCTATCATTGAACCGGCTTCACTGTGAGCATCCCGAGCACTTTGTGAAAGTCTACATATATATTTTATGTGGCTAAAGTTAAGAGATAGGACTTATAGAGCGATGTAAAAAACTGGTATCTCTGCTTTTCTCCAGAAATGTTTCCGCCTTTTTAACATGGCAGTCTATGAGGCTGTGGATGGGTGTTGCTGGCGCATCTTTGCATCTCACGCCAAAACCATAATTGTGACAGCAGTGTTATCACTGTGACCATCACAGTTTTTCCTACATTTCTATGTATAAATTATTTCTGTAGAGTGGAATATGTGGCCTCGAAAGCAGTTTTTTCTCTCCCTCTCCACTCTAGTGATGATGTCACCCTAACTGTAGCTCGCGGACATTCTACTAATACACACCCGTTTATTTTTTGGTGATTTATCGGCAAACCCTTGCCGAAACGCTTAGAAAAGTCATAGCAGTCGATTCCCAGCCAAGCCGGTCCTTTTGTTACCTTTTTTGTGTGAGTGCGGGAGGAGTAGCATGCCAAAAAAATGGCATAAAAATAATAACTAGAATATTGCATTTCCTGCGGAAATACAGTGCGGATGCCCTCTGCTGAATTGCCTGATGCATCTGTGGAAATATGTATAAAAAGATAGAACTGTAGGATATTTGGAAATATTGTATAAATTTGTACAATCAACGTGGAATTAAGCGCACATGCAACTCCTCCCTGTCCACGCCCCCATTTACATATGCAAATCTATTTAAATAGAGTCTGAGCTAGAGATTCTTGTAAATGAAGTGGAGACGCGCAGGGTGATCCTCTTTGGTACCCTATCAACAGGAATCAATATGAAAAAAAAGCAACGTGAGTGGGAGCATGTGTGTGAGGCTGTAAATGCTGTAGGTTCTGAGCAGCGCATACACCCAGAGATCAAAAAGAAGTGGTCAGATCTAAAGCTGAGGGTGAAGCAGAGGGTTTCTGCCCACCGCCGAAGCGTGACTGCAACAGGAGGGGGGACTGGAGTGGAGGAACTCTCCCCCTTCGACAGGAGAGTGGCCTCTTTGGTTGGTGACACAGCTCTCACCGGAGTGGTGGGAGCCCATGAAGATGACACTGATCATCCCCAAGGTAAATATGCTGAACTCATGTTGTAATTATACTGGTCATACAATTACAATACACAAAACACACAATACACATAGCTCGTGCGTAAAGATGCCAGGATATTAAACACTTTGACTCATGTACTGTAATCATTTTTTTATTTCACAATAGAAGATGAGCCAGGAGAGGACTGCTCCACTGACCCCGGCGTCTCCATCGGCCACGGTGTCTCCATCGGCTTCACCGGCCCCGGCGTCTCCACGCCAGCTGCTGACGTCTGTCCTCACCTGAGCTGTGCTGGAGTCACAGGAGGAAATAGTTAGAGCCATCGGTGGCATCAACAATCGTCTGGATCAACTAATAATGTACTGAGCAATATGAGTAAAGCAATAAATGCATTTGTGTACAAGTAAATTCTGTCCTTGCCTCTTTACATGCTTCACAAATCACATTCTGCCAGGCCCGTATGGGTGGGTGGAAGTCGACAGGTCCGGCATCCTGTTCCTCCGGTGGGGGGATGTTGTGCTCTGGCACTGGTATGCCATGGCGGTGTGCCACGTTGTGGAGGACGCCACAGGCCATCACAATACGGCACACCTTCTCAGGTCGGTATAGCCCCCCCGACCTGTCCAGTCAGCGCCACCGTCCCTTCAGCAAGCCGATTGCCCTCTCCACGACTTCTCGAGTGTGGGAATGGAGGTCATTATACCTCCTCTCTTGGTCGGTGTTGGGGTCTGTAAGAGGGGTCATCAGCCACGTTCTTAGGGGGTAGCCACGGTCCCCAGGGGTCAGATGAAGGCAGAACAATGAACTACTTAAATGAACCACACAATTAATGAATGCAGAAGTGCGCCGCGGCTGACATTTCCAACTTTACGCCTGCTTTTACTGACAATTACTGAACACAGGGAGACAATCAGGGCTTGTTAGAAATCTCTGCAGCTCTAATTTCACCAGCAGAAAATAAAGAAAACCAAAAACATGATATTTGAATGCGCACATACCCAAATGTGCATTGCGCTGGTTTACATATGGGACAATTAAACGAATAAACTATTTACTCACCCAGAAGCCACCCATCGCGCACCGTGCCAGCCTCCAGCCTATTCCCAACCATGCTGTTAGTGATAATGAATGAGGCGTGCGTTGAACCAGGCCACCTTGCCACGATGTTAGTTAGCTGCATTTGCGCATCACATATGATTTGAACATTGATGGAATGAAAATGTTTCCTACTTAAATAAACAAATTCATCCTGTGATTTTATAACAATGTGTGTGCAGTCAATAGCTCTGATTACATTAGGGAAACCGGCCCTCGCTGCAGATTGCACTTTAATCTTGGCCTGTTCAACAGGATTGTATGGGAATTTGATGTACCTGGATGACATTCAGATGATTGGCTCGGCTCAGGGTTGACTGGCACACTCCTGACCGATCGGCCAGCTTCCACTGGAATGCCCCTGTTGCCAGGAACCCCAGCGTGGTCAGCACCTGTGTGGACACAGACAACCCCTGGCTCCTCGCCGTGTTGAGCTCTGCACACAACTCCAGTAACACTGGCCTTGGTAAACGAAATCGGCTTATGAGCCAATTGTCATTGTTTGCAAATAAATCCTTGCGTTTCCTAAATACTCGCTCACGTCGGATTGCACCATTTGCAAGGTCCTTTAACAGCGCTAACGCTGCCATTGTAGCTTTGTACATGAGGCACCTGGTCTGGTGAAGTGTCAGTTTGTGCAGCGTTTGTTGTTGGAGGAAGCCGGTCGCTCCGTGTGGTCTCTTTACATTAATGGCTCGGCCGGTTAACTTGTCGTCACTCGTTACAATCAGCTGACAGACTTCATGTACTGCATGCGCTGGTTTGTTTACACTGTTGACCAGGTTAGGCGGTCGGGTTACTGTAACAGGAAGTGACCTGTGACCTATTGTGTTTCACAATTAAAGTCCATTCAAGTCACACAATTACCAAAATTCTTATGTGGACTCCCCATGGTCCCAACAATATTGTAACAAAGTGTGAGATTACCTGGCAAAAGTTGAGCAATCTTTCTTTATTTGCAATATTTATACTGTTCATTCTGTTTATACTGCGATATTTGCCATATTTATACATTATGTTCATAACCTTTATGGAAAGAATTTCTAGGCACAGCCAGGGCGTTGGGGGGCTGCGGTTCGGTGGCCTTAGGACCAGATCATCCGCAAAAAGCAACGACCCAATCCTGTTGGCTTCATAGGAGCGTGACCTTCAGCTCTCTCTGGAGCGGTTCGGAGCCGAATGTGAAGCAGCTTGGATGAGAATCAGCACCTCCAAATCCGAGGCCATGATTCTCAGCCGGAAAAGGGTGGAGTGCCTCCGGGTCGGGGATGAGATCCTGCCTTAAGTGGAGGAGTTCAAGTATCTCGAGGTCTTGTTCACGAGTCAATTTTCAAATCAAATCAAATCAATTTTATTTGTATAGCCCAAAGTCACAAAGAACATTTGCCTCAGAGGGCTTTACAATTTGTACAGGGAGTGACACCCTCTGTCCTTAGACCCTCGGTTCGAGTGAGGAAAAACTTGCCCACAAAAACCCTTTTAACAGGGAAAAAATGTGGAAGAAACCTCAGGAAGAGCCACAGAGGAGGGATCCCTCTCCCAGGACGGACAGACGTGCAATGGATGTCACGTGTACAGGACAAATCAACACAAACATATTGTACAATGACTGATAAAATGACAATGAATTACAATGAATGATAAAAATGATTACAGTAACAGATATGGTAGTAATAATGACAGTAATAATATATGTAGTGGGCGTCGTGCAGGGAGAGAGAGAGAGAGGGTTTTCGGTAAGGGAGATGTGTGCATCTTCAACCAATACCGTGCCTGGCTAGGCATAACCCTGACAGGTCCCCTGTAGCCGGTGCAGTACAGCCACAGGTAGCTTCAGTTAGCCGTCCCCGGAGTTCCCGAGCAGCCGGGGCTGGGGACTGTTCGAAGGAGGCATAGCCCCAAATGAAGCCCACGGTACACCACCAACCGCTCCACGTTTCAAACAGATTTTCCCCGCTCAGCGACACACCCGCTGAGAAACCAAATCTGGTCATTGGCAGCTCCATAGTCCGAACAGTGATGTTAGCGACACCGTGGCCATAGTTAAATGCATCCCGGGGCCAGAGCGGGCGACATCGAGTCTTTTTTGAAACTGCTGGCTAAGGATAAGCGTAAATACAGTAAGATGTGTATTCACGTCGGCGGTAAGACACCCGGTTAGCCAACGGAGGTCACTAAAATTAATGTTTCATCGGTGTGTGAATCACCAAAACGATGTCGGACTCCATAGTTTTCTCTGGTCCCCCCCAATGTGACCAGTGATGACGTTTTAGCCGCATGTCGTCATTTCACCGCTGGCTGTCGAGTGGTGTCCCAGCAAACGATGTGGGCTTCATAGACAATTGGACACCTTTCTGGGGAAAACCTGGTCTGATTAGGAGAGACGGCATCCATTCCACTTTGGATGGAGCAGCTCTCATATCTAGAAATATGGCCAAGTTTATTAGTTGACCAAATCCTCGACAACCAGAGTTGAGACCAGGAAGCAGAGCTGCAGTCTTACACGCTCCTGGCCCCATTAGAGCAGTTGCCCACCCAGTCCTTTAGTATAGAGACTGTGTCTGTCCCCCGTCCACCTACGTTATTTAAAGATAAAACAAAAGAAGAGGAGTTCATCATAAAACTTAATACAAAATTAAATCACATCTCCAACAGTCCAAAATAAGAGAATTAAATGTGGACTCTTGAATATCAGG
>NC_040011.1:31944837-31964386 GCF_000972845.2 Larimichthys crocea | reverse complement strand
GCTAAAGAAAACATTGCATGTAGAATGCATGTGTTGTGCGTGTTCAAAATGTTACATGGAGCACATCTTCACGAGTTGTGTGGTGTGCATGCACTGGACAAACACGTGGATGTTACTTTACCCCCATTGTCTCGACAGGCTGCCTGGACAATATCATCAATGTTGTTTGTGAGCAATGGGAGCCTCCCGCTATGAATTAATCTCTGCGTAAGGAGGGAGGCAGGGCTGCAGATGAAGAGACGCCCTTCATACCAGCACATCCATTACGTCATTACCAGCCTGCCCCAGCACACCGGCGAGGGAGGACCGGAGGACACCCAGCCCGTTGCACTCATCAAAAACAAGGGGACCATTAGGACACTGACCTACTTTCCATTGGTGCGCGATAAAGCTGGATGGGACGGGACCAGACGGAGGTAGAGGAAACTTGAGCATCAAATCATGCGATGTAATTTGACCAAAAAACAAGTCAAGAGATACAAAATAAGCCAGACTTTTCACTATCGCCTGAAGGTTCGTCTAGACACGTTAATCTTGATCCACGTCTGACATGTTACACTGTCCAGTGCTCACAATATTTAATTGATCACCTTTTCTAATCTAATTTTATTCTAATATTCGTATTTTATCCAAAAAAAAGTCTCATCACTGGCACCGGTGGGTGCTCGACCCCTCTGGTCTACAGGGTGCCAATGGACAAAAGTGAAGTCCAATTCTTATTCAAGTATTTAATTAAGCTAACTCAGTCAAACCTAAACAGATTACTATTGTTGATTACTAGCCTTACTATTTTCAGTATGCCAAATGATTGCTACTAATGGTGTTGCATTAGATCCAAAACCGAGTTAGTAGTTTCGAATTGGTCACTCAAACGCGGATTTGATCTATTGGAGCAAGACTCTCTATAAAACCACAGGTCCACCTACATTAAGCTAATTACACTGAGTAGGTTGCATTCATGTAGCGTACTGAGTTGGGTATCCAGAATGGCTCTGGGTGGACAAGGATGATCATTACAGAACAGAAATCTCTTTTTCAAATGCGTCCAAAACTAGATCAGGCAGGTGAAACTCTGTGGACCTTCAACATGTTCTATTTGAGCAGTTTGGGTTGTATGTAAAGACTAAGATGAAAATAAAAACCATGTTACCCAATCTTTTTGGTAATTGAGTAGGGACAGGATACAGTAACGTGTTAAAAATGTGAAAAACAAAAAGGTCAGGATCAGACGGATTAAACTAAATGAAAGCATTCATTATTGCCTTCGCAATTACAACTTATCTCTACACTTCATAAAATATTCATTCAAACTGCTAATTTATTTACTTATTATTTTGGTTTGTTTATATCTTCAAATATTTCTTGAATAATTCGTAGCAGAGGCCCATTAACACTTTAACCAAATACAGTTCCAAAACACACTGTTCCATTCAATGGCCCATTTAGAGTCAGTGTTCAGTGTTTCCATTTCTGGGCTAGAAGTAGAAACATGGTGACTCGTCGACTTGTAAGATAGTCTCATTATAAGGCAACAAAAACGACACGATTCTTATTTTAGGTTTTGTAATAGGTGATAATGAAAACATAGTTATGACATTCCCTTTTAGCCATATTCGTGAACGCCCGGACTTTATACTTAAATTAAACTCTGTTGTTAATTGCCTTAATCACTCAAAATTACAGTTTCTAGAAGGAATCTGATATGTCACTTCTTAAATGGACAATGATGGCCCTGTAAATGTTTAATATTGGCTTCTGAAAATCAGTTAAAAAACACAGCTTACTTAAAACCTGCACCGTATTCTGGAACATACTTACGCTTTACAAACAGACAGCACACAGACCTGACACATTCATCAAAGTGCTAAACGAATAGTAATCCTATTTTAAAACTGAAACCCCTCAAACTGAAAAGTTTTTTACTTCTGGCTGAGGGGAAAGCACGAGCTTGTGGATCATTCTCAAGAACAATCAGCACTAAAGTTCCCCGATGTGTCACTCTCTGCTGTTCCCGCAGACACCTAAATAGGACTATGATACTTAGAACGTCCACTGTCCCTTGTTTTTTTTTTTCTTCTGATGAACGCACAATAATTAAAGTGCTCAGGAATAAACTGAATTTAAAGGTAATAATGAAATCGTTGCTTTTTAATAATGTGACTAAAATAAACCACAAATAAAAAAGAATCAAAACCAGATCCACAACAGTATGATCTATACCAGGCATGCCCCTTATTTTTCTGAAAAATGAATTGTCAATTTCGGTTTTTCATGTATCTGTTTTGTCATATCGTGCTACACTGAATGTAACCACGGAGCATGGCAAGACATCAGAAGGGCTTCCCTCCTCTTTCGCATCCTCCTCTCTCTATTTGGTATTTCCACCCAAACTCCCACTTCAAGTTAAAGGTGAAAAATGATATACAAAAGAACAGTTTCCATCTCTGATGTTTGTCTCTATCTATATCTCTCCCTCCCTCTGCCTCTGAAGGGACTCATGCAATCTCTCTTACCTTTATGCTCTTTTCCTACATCAACCACTAACGCCAGTGGCGTGGTGCTCTTCCGACTCTTGAACTGTGTCGGAAAAGTGGGATGAGGATGTTTACAGCCAGTAAACAGCCTTATTAGACCCCCGTGTTTTACTTTAAGCATGGGATTCAGGTCAGTTGTCTCGGTCTCTAGCCCCCGGGGGGCGTACACTATCTTCGACATTAGCTTTCTTCGGACAGGTCCGAGAAGACTCCCCTTCAAAAACAGGCTGGACTCCAGGGCTGGAGAAAAGACAACAAACACACAGAAATATATTTCATTTCTCTTCTATTCTCTTTTTCCCTGCCTGGCAAGGAAGGGGTTAGGCGCTTAGGGGAGATGCAGAGTGGAAACATCAATGCATTTCATCAAATCAAACAAAAAAAAGAAGAAAAATTACACCTCCCCCCATGCAGACAGAGTGCCATATGTAGGCCCATATGGTGCAATACCATTCGCATCTGCAGGCCTGCATGTTTAGGTTTGTTCATGAGCCGGACGGTGTGTAATAATGTTTAGGAGGCCAACAAGGGCTTTGTTACTCTGTTTTTTGGAAAAACTGGAGCGAGGCACCAGTCTTGCGACTGATAAGGTTTTGAAAAACCCGATACTGTGTTTATGTGATGACTATCATAACGAGTAATTGTGTGTAAAGTCAAATGTATATTATAATATGCATAACATTATATAACAAAACAACATGTGTAAAACAGCTATCCTGACAGGTCTCTCCCCTTCCTTGTGTATGCCTGTTGTTTACACTTTACTGTGATCGGTCTGTCTCACGTTGGTGTGTTGCTGGGCAGGTCTTGGTTTCCCCTCATTACTGTACCTGTCTCTTACCTGCTCTCGCCAGCCAATCACCCCAGGCCCCTACAAAAGGACTGGCTCCGCCTCCAAACTCCAGATTGTTCAGTCTCCCTTGGTAACAAATACTCAGCCAACTTGTGATTTTTGGACTTGTTTTTTTTGTGGATTACTTGTTTAATCTCAGTTCCCTGAACCCGATCTGCATCTGTGCAAACGACTGAGTGGTAAAAGTATAGTAAATAAGTTAAAACATGTTGCTGACAATGCCCACCTAGGATAAAGTCAGGGTTGGTTTAAAAAGGATTCATTATTTACAAATAACCAATAAAAATACTTAATGCCCCTGCCTGCCCTGCGACTGACTTTCCAGTTGCCCGCCACTTCAATCTAGATTGTTGTACCTCGGTTCCGCGTGCCCCGTCTGCCCCCTCTTTGTACTGGCTCCTATTTTGTAGCGTATGGATGTCCACACACCTGACGTTCGTGTCCATTAAAGGGGGCATGTGGGGTGTTAGGGCCAGTTCATTGTCTGTGGTTACTTACCAAACTTAAACATTGTGCAGCATGTTAATTTAATAATATAATAATAATTTTTGTGTATAGAAGTAAAATAATTACCCGATTGACCAATTCATTTGGAGATTGACTTTAAAAGATGTATGGTCTAGGTGTCAAATCACAAAGACTCTAGCCACTACCACGTTACACTATTTGACACAGTGCTGTGTTCATTAACTGTGCTAATGCATGGGACGTACTCTGATGTCTGTATGTTGAACATTAGACCAAGACCTCAATTAGCACGCCTCATGCTTAATGTATCTATATATACAGAAAACAAACTTAGCACCTCTAGGGAGTTTAATTGTGATTCAGAATTTTCAGCTTGACATCACCTCATAAGCAATTACTGAAGTGCCGATCAATTCTTTAATCAATCTGTTACTCAAACAAGCTTGGAGACATTCATTACATCAGAGGTAGCTGACCGCCACACTGTATCTCCGTGAAAGGGCAAACATAAAATGCCGGACGCTTTGAAAGTGTTATGAAAAAATTTCAGGGGGGTGTCAATGATTTGCCGATATAAGCTTCCTCCATATGACAAGCCCGGTACGCCTTGTTTCTCTCTCTTTTCCTGTTTCCTTGGAGATCCCCATCTCTGAGATGATTTTTGGGCCCGTGCGAAAGCTTTATTACTGTTGCGTCTTCCACAGACGCAAGGCTGTGGCGGTTCGATAGGAGGGTGGTAAGGTGATTCTGTCAACCCCACAACTCCATTTACTCATACTATCATTTCCCCCCAACTCCACACAAACCACACCACAACACAGGATCCGTGTGCGGGCTAGCTGTTATTTGAAGGGACATCAGTTTCTCTGAAAGATAATAGTCCCTTCAGCTGGAAACCGCATCATTGATGAGGCCCTGCATCATTAGAGGTTGTGGTGTGAAATATCGTTGGAGGAGTCTCCTGTCTGGAGGTCAACGGACGCTATACATTCACGACTAGTCTCCATCTTGACTGTCACATGGGTGTCATTTGAAAGGCAAAAATTGTGGACAATATATTTATTATATTTAAATGCAGATGAAAAAAAATCAACCATAGAAGCAGTGGTGTTTCAGTTGGCATCCAACAACTTTTTAGTCTAATCAGTAAATGTTCTGCAGTCCAATTTGTTCAGGCTGCTATCACCAAGTTAAACAAAGAGCCTGCCTCTCCCTTGTGTAAAGTGGTTGTCTGTTTTATAACTTGCGAGGATGAAGCTGAATGCGAATAAGGGGGGTATGGACTAATTGATTAAAATGGAACAACGTCTGGGCCTACTGAGTAATATGACTGCATGTCTCAGAAAAAAACAGTATCTAAAAGGCATTTATCTGTGGCCATGTGTGAAAAGGAGATCTGTGGGAGCACAGAAGTTCAATTGACAATGTAGAGATTCTAATGGCCCTGTCTTGGGTGTCATTTATCCTTTGCTGCATGATCACCTTAAAGTGGGCATGAAGTGTTTTTAAATCTCAATCTAAATTCTATTCTACCTTTAATAGGTGAGGCCAATGCAAGGAAAGCCCCAAACTGGGAAAGATGTGATCTTCGACTTGGGGGCAGATACACGTGCAGCAGATTCTGATTAACTGCAAACAACAGAGTTACCATTAGTCCAGTCTAGAAGTAACAAATGCGTGGTACTAGTTTTCTGATCCGCTTGAGAGACAATGTGTCTGATTTTCGCGATTAGTACGTGGACGAATGCAGTCTCGAAATTTATTTTTATGTGGACATTAAAGTACATATTCCTGATCAAAAAACAACTCCAAGATTCTTTACTAGTGGAGTGGAGGCGGGTGATCCATCTAAAGTAACTGAGTCTCTAGAAACTAGAGGTGTTGGGGCCATTACAGAACTTTCAGTTTTGTCTGAATTCAACATAAAAAATTGTAGGTCATCCATATCCGGCATGCTGGGAGTTAGTTAATGATTGGTGCATCAGCGCTGATCGATTAACTATAATGGGTGTCGTCGCATAACAATGGAAATTGGTGATTCCTATAATGTTTCCTACAGGAAGTCATATATACAAATGAATAGAAGTGGTCCAAGTAACAGACCTGGTGGGACCCTAATGACAACCTAACTTGGTAGCTGGAGTATTCATCATTACGTGAAACCAACTGAGCTCAATCTAAAGAAAAATATGATTTAAACCAGCTTTAGGGAGTTCCTTTGATGCCAATTTGATGTTCTGGTCTCTGTAAAAGAATTAATGGTCACTGGTGTCAACTGCGCAATAAGCTCTAACAGGACAAGTCCAGAGATGATCCTTGTCTGATGTCCATTAGGAGGTCCTTGTAACTTTGAACTATTGCGGTCTCTGTGCTATGATGCACTCTAAATCCTGACTGGAAAATCTCAAATAGGATATTTTATGGAGAAAGTCACACAGCTGATAGCTACAGCTTTCTCACGTATCTAGAGAGGAAAGGGAAGGTTTGGATATCGGTCTGCGTTGGCTTAGATCGCTTATTCTGAGGTCGGGTCGCGGGGGCAGCAGCCTTCAGCAGGGAGGCCCAGTACTTCCCTCTCCCCGGCCCCTTCGGCCAGCCTTCCAGGGGACCCAAGTCGTCCAGGCCCACTGAGAGACATAATCCTTCCAACGTGTCCTTTTTTTGATCTGCCCCGGGGCTGCTCCGGAGGGACTTGCCCGGGACAGCTCACCAGGGAGATGTCCAGGCTGCTCCCCCGACATGTCCGAACCACCTCAGCTGTTCCATCTCGAGGAGGGCAGCGGTTCTTACTCTGAGTTCTCGCGGATGGCCAAAGCTTCTCACCTACTCTAGAGAGAGCCAAGCCCACCCTGCGAATGAACGCTAAATTCAGCCGCTTGCATTCTTGATTATCTTTCCAGTCCTACCAAACTGTGACCATAGGTGAGGGTAGGAACGTAGATCGACTGGTAAATCAAGAGGCTTTGCCTTTCGGACTCAGCTCCTTCTTCCACCACGACGGACTGGCGCAGAGTCCGCATCACTGCAGAAGCCGCCACCGATCCGCGGTCATTCGCTCCACCTTCCCTCACTGGACGTGCTACTCCTCTTCGTGCTTTGGGAATGTATGTGTCACTTCCGGTATTGGTGTTGTTGCCACGGTGCTCTTTGCTTTCTCACCTGAACAGATTTTTTCGTATTATTTCTCACCTCAGCGCACATCTACTTAACTCTGCACTACTCTTTGACTTGTTTCTTGTCTGTGCATAAAACAGCTCTCTGCACTCTAAGTAACTACAATCTGATAGTTTCTTCCAGTTTCTGTTAGCCACCCTAACTAGCCTAGCTATAGCAATGGCGTCTCTCTGCTCTCTCCTCTCCTTCCTCTCTCCTCTCCTCCTCTCTCCTCTCCTCTCTCTCTGCCCTGTTGCAACATGTCAGTTACTCCTCTTCCCCTTTAGTGATACGGTACTGTAATAATGTATTTATGTGTAGCTTGGAGGCGCGGGTCCGTGAGTTAGAGGCACGGTACCCCCACGCACAGTCAGTAGCTCAGCTAGTCACCTGTAGCCGGATGCGGTACGCCAAGGTATTCAGTTCGCCCCGGCTCGTCCCGAGCAGCCGGGGCAGGCTGGGTCTGACCTGTTCGAAGGTAGGCATAGCCCCAAATGAAGCCCACGGTCACCCACCAACCGATCACGTTCAAACAGATTTTCCCCGCTCAGCGGACACACCCGCTGAGAAAACCCAAATCTGGTCCTTGGCAGCTCCATAGTCCGAACATGATGTTAGCGACACCGGGGGCCATAGGTTAAATGCATCCCGGGGGCCAGAGCGGGCGACATCGAGTCTTTTTTGAAACTGCTGGGCTAAGGATAAGCGTAAATACAGTACGATTTTTCTTCACGTCGGCAGTAATGACACCGTTATGCCAATCGGAGGTCACTTAAAATTAATGTTTATCATCGGTGTGTGAATACCCAAACGGATGTCGGACTCCATAGTTTTCTCTGGTCCCCCCCCCAATGTGGACAGTGATGGACATGTTTTATCCGCATGTCTTCATTTCACCGCGGCTGTCGAGTTGGTGTCCAGCAAACGATGTGGGCTCATAGATAATTGGACACCCCCTTTCTGGGAAAAACCTGGTCTGATTAGGAGAGCCGGCATCCATTCCATTTGGATGGAGCAGCTCTCATATTAGAATTATGGCCAAGTTATTAGTTGACCCAATCCATGTCGACACCCACAGAGTTGAGACCAGGAAGCAGAGCTGCATCTTACCCGCTTCTCTCGCCTCATTAGAGCAGTTGCCCACCCTAGTCCTTTATGTATAGACGACTGTGTCTCCCCGTCCACTACATTATTTTATAAGCTAAAAACAAACCAGAAGAGGAGTTCATCAAAAAAACTTTATAAAATTCCACAACTCTTCCAACAGGTCAAAATAAGAGACTTAATGTGGACTCTTGAATATAGTCTTGTCATCTCAAGCTGTCTAGTCAATGCATTAATTATCTGACTTATGAATGCTGTTTGTATCACTGAAAACCTGGCTGCAGGGAGGATGGATGAACTCTGTTAGCTTAAATGGAATCCACTCCTCGAGTCATTATACTACTCCTGTTCCTCGAAGTACTGTAGAGTGGTGGAGTCTTGAGCCATATTTGACTCAAGTCTATAATAAATCCTAAACCTAAACTAAATTATAATTCATTTGAAAGCTTGTTCTTAGCCTCACCCCCAACCTGGAAAACTCGCAGCCCAATTTAGTTGCTTACCGTATATCGAGCTCAGGTCCTTATTCTGAATTTTATCTGAATTGCAGAATTTGCATCAGGCTGATCCTAAAACAGATAAAGTAATTATTTGTAGGGTGATTTTAACATTCATGTGGACAAACCACAATGATAGTCTTAGAAAAAAATCAAATACTGCTTTTCTATCTCTCTATTAGACTCAGTCGGCTTTGTCAAACGTGTAAAAAAACCGACTCATTGTCTGAACCACACCTCTTGATTTGTTCTTTCAATGTCATTGAAATGATAATATAATAGTCTTCCCCCAGAATCTCTTCTGTCGCCAACTTTTTTTAATAACCTGTGAGTCATACTACAGATATAAGCCTTGTGTCAAAACTTTCTACAGCCGCTGTTTATCTGATCGTGCTGTAGCCAAATTTAAGGAGTGATTTCCTGCAGGCATGAATCAATGCCAGTCTAACTGTAACAGCGGACTTGTCTACTTCCTTTAGCCCCCCACCAAGACCATCTTTGTCGAAGATTACAGGCTCATACTGGCGACAACTCCTAACTCGTATAGACCTCTGAAAAAGAAGAGCATTAAACAAAGAAGGGCTAGCACCATGGCATAGCCAGCAGACTCTAAATTAAAGAAGAGACGCCGTACATTATCGAACGCAAATGGCGTGTGCAACACACTAAACTGGAAGATCTCACCTAGTCTGGCCAATAATCTCAAAACACAACAGGAAGGCCTCTCCGTACTGGCAGAGCAGCCTATACTCTTCTTAATAGAGGAGTAATAAGAACCCCCAGGTTCTCTTCAGCAGACTGTAGCCAGGCTAACGAGAATCATACTTACTGAACCATCTATTCCTTTAGGTCTAGTAGCAAGAGACTTCATGAGCTTCTTTTAATGATAAACTTTAACTATTGAGACCAAAATCCATTCCCTCTTGCCCTCAAACAGGCATTGATCTGCGCTTCTGTACAGCCAGTTTTGAAACAGCTGTAAACCTGTTATGTATTTGACTCTTTTTCTCCCATCGACCTTCATCAAATACTTTAATAATTTCTGCAGCTAAGACTGTCAACCTGTCTCTTAGACCCATCCCAACCAGGCTGCTCCAAGGCATGTTTTTACCTGTTAGCTAGTAATTCGTTATTGGATATGATTAATCTGTTCTTATTATCAGGATATGTACCACAGTCATTAGGTAGCCTGTAATTAAACCTCTCTTAAAAAGCCACTCTAGACCCAGAGGTTCTTAGCCAACTACAGACCGATATCAAACTTCCCTTTCTTCTAAGATACTTGAGAAGCTGTAGCAATCAGCTGTGTGACTTCTCTATAAAATAGTTATTTGAGGTTTTCAGTCAGGATTTAGGTGCATCATAGCACAGAGACCGCATTAGTCAAAGTTACAAATGACCTCCTAATGGCATCAGACAAAGGACTCATCTCTGTACTTGTCCTGTTAGACTTATGCTGCATTTGACACCATTCCATAATTCTTTTACAGAGACAGAACATCAAATTGGCATCAAGGAACCGCCTAAGCTGGTTTAAATATATTTTTTAGATTGATCTCAGTTTGTTCACGTCAATGATGAATCCTCCATGCAACCAAAGTTTTGTCATGGAGTCCCACAAGGTTCTGTACTTGGACCACTTCTATTTAGTTTATATATGCTTCTTTAGGAACATTATTAGGATTCATCAATTTTCATTGTTATGCTGACGACACCCAATTATATTTATCGATCAAGCCTGATGCAACCAATCAGTTAACTAAACTCCAAGCATGCAGGATAGTGGATGACCTACAATTTTTTATGTTGAATCAGACAAAACTGAAGTTCTTGTAATTGGACCCAAACACCTCAGAAACTCTTTTCTAGAGACTCAGTTACTTTAGATGGGATCACCCTGGCCTCCAGCTCCCACTGTAAAGAACTTGGAGTTGTTTTTGATCAGGATTTGTCCTTTAAGTCCACATAAAAAAATTTCGAGGACTGCATTCTTCCACTACTACATCGCTAAATCAGACACATTGTCTCTCAAGCGGATGCAGAAAAACTAGTCCACGCATTTGTTACTTCTAGACTGGACTGTAACTGTATATGCCTTAATCTTTGTTTGCAGTTAATTCAGAATGCTGCTGCACGTGTTCTGCCCAAGATCAGAGATCACATCTTCCCATTTTGGTTCCTTGCATTGGCTTCCTATTAAATCTAGAATAGAATTTTAAAATTCTTTCTCCTTACAATACAAAAAGCCTTCATGGTCAGGCACCATCGTATCTAAAGAGCTCATAATACCTTACACTCCCCTCCTAGAACACTGTGCTCCATCAGACGCTGGTGTCGCTTGTGCGTTCTATAGTTCCACAAGTAGTAGTTCGGGCGCCAGAGGCTTTCAGCTATCAGGCTTCCTCTGTCTTGTGGAACCAACTACCTTTCCTGGGTTCGGGAGCAGAACGGTCAACCACCATTTAAGATATAGACTTAAGACTTCCCTTTTTGATAAGCCTATAGTTAGGGCTGGGCTTCAGTCATCCCTTAGTTTATGCATCGCCATAGGGCATTCAGGGACTTGCCCAGGAGGACCCCACACAGGTTATCTAACTATCTGAGCTACTGACTGTTCGGTGGTGCGGTACCGTGCCTCTAACTCACTGACCCTCGCCTCCAAAGCTACAAATAAACTACATTTATTACAAGTACCGTTATCACTAAAGGAGGACGAGGAGTAACTGAACATGTGGCACACAGGGCAGGAGAGAGGAGGAGAGGAGAGAGGAGGAGAGGAGAGAGGAGGAGAGGAGGAGAGCAGAGAGACGCCATTGCTATAGCTAGGCTAGTTAGTGTGGCTAACAGAAACTGGAGAAACTATCAGATTGTAGTTACTAGAGTTCAGATAGCTGTTTATGCACAGACAGAACAAGTCAAAGAGTAGTGCAGAGTTAAGTAGATAGTCGCTGATGTGAGAAATATACGGAAATCTGTTCAGGTGAGCAGAGCAAAGAGCACCGTGGCAACAACACCAATACCGGAAGTGACACAATACATTACCGCAAAGCACGAAGAGGAGGAGTCACGTCACAGTGAGGGAAGGATGGAGCAGGAGATTGACCGGCGGATCGGTGCGGCTTCTGCAGTGATGCGGACTCTGCGCCAGTCCGTCGTGGTGAAGAAGGAGCTGAGTCGAAAGGCAAAGCTCTTGATTTACCAGTCGATCTACGTTCCTACCCTCACCTATGGTCACGAGCTTTGGGTAGTGACTGAAAGAATGAGATCGCGAATGCAAGCGGCTGAAATTAGCTTCATTCGCAGGGTGGCTGGGCTCTCTCTTAGAGATAGGGTGAGAAGCTTGGCCATCCGCGAGGAACTCAGAGTAGAACCGCTGCTCCTCCGCATCGAGAGGAACCAGCTGAGGTGGTACGGACATCTCGTGAGGATGCCTCCTGGACATCTCCCTGGTGAGCTGTCCCGGGCACGTCCCTCCGGGAGGCAGCCCCGGGGAAGATCCAGGACACGTTGGAAGGATTATGTCTCTCAGCTGGCCTGGGAACGCCTTGGGGTCCCCCTGGAAGAGCTGCACGAAGTGGCCGGGGAGAGGGAAGTCTGGGCCTCCCTGCTGAAGCTGCTGCCCCCGCGACCCGACCTCAGATAAGCGATCTTAGCCAACTACAGACCGATATCAAACCTTCCCTTTCTCTCTAAGATACTTGAGAAAGCTGTAGCTAATCAGCTGTGTGACTTTCTCCATAACAATAGTCTATTTGAGGATTTTCAGTCAGGATTTAGAGTGCATCATAGCACAGAGACCGCATTAGTCAAAGTTACAAATGACCTCCTAATGGCATCAGACAAAGGACTCATCTCTGTACTTGTCCTGTTAGAGCTTATTGCTGCATTTGACACCATTGACCATTAAATTCTTTTACAGAGACTGGAACATCAAATTGGCATCAAAGGAACCGCCCTAAGCTGGTTTAAATCGTACTTTTTAGATCGATCTCAGTTTGTTCACGTCAATGATGAATCCTCCATGCATACCAAAGTTTGTCATGGAGTCCCACAAGGTTCTGTACTTGGACCACTTCTATTCAGTTTATATATGCTTCCTTTAGGAAACATTATTAGGAATCACTCAATTTTCATTGTTATGCTGACGACACCCAATTATATTTATCGATCAAGCCTGATGCAACCAATCAGTTAACTAAACTCCAAGCATGCAGGATATGGATGACCTACAATTTTTTTATGTTGAATTCAGACAAAACTGAAGTTCTTGTAATTGGACCCAAACACCTCAGAAACTCTGTTTCTAGAGACTCAGTTACTTTAGATGGGATCACCCTGGCCTCCAGCTCCACTGTAAAGAATCTTGGAGTTGTTTTTGATCAGGATTTGTCCTTTAATGTCCACATAAAATAAATTTCGAGGACTGCATTCTTCCACTTACATAACATCGCTAAAATCAGACACATTGTCTCTCAAGCGGATGCAGAAAAACTAGTCCACGCATTTGTTACTTCTAGACTGGACTATTGTAACTCTTTGTTTGCAGTTAATTCAGAATGCTGCTGCACGTGTTCTGCCCCCAAGATCAGAGATCACATCTTTCCCATTTTGGCTTCCTTGCATTGGCTCCCTATTAAATGTAGAATAGAATTTAGATTTAGAATTTAAAACACTTCATGCTGCCACTTTTAAGGCGATCAATGCAGCAAAGGATAAATGCTGTGTTATAAACAGAAACAGGATGAGTAACTCTTGCATAATAGTTCACCCAAACATGGGCCAGTAGAATCTCTACATTGTCAATTGAACTTCTGCTGCTCCCACAGATCTCCTTTTCACACATTGCCACATATAAAATGCTTTTTATACTGTTTTTTTACTGAGACATGCATTCATATTACTCAGTATGCCCAGACGTTCCATTTTAATCAATAGTCAATACCCCCCTTATTCGCAATTCAGCTTCATCCTCTCAAAGTTATAAAAACAGACAACCACTTTACACAAGGGAGAGGCAGGCTGCTTGTTTAACTTGTGATAGCATCCTGGAAAAAATGACTTGCAGAACATTACTGAATTAGACTAAGAAGTTGTTGTATGCCAACTGAAACACCACTGCTTCTATGGTTGCTGTTTTATTTCATCTGCAATTTAAATATATATATATTATTCCACATTTTGCCATTTCAAAATGACACCCATGTTACATTCAGATGGAGACTATCGTGAATGTATAGCAGTCCTTTGACCTTCCAAGCACAGGATGACTCCTCCAACCGATATTTCACCCACAACCTCTAATGATTGCAGGGCTCATCATGATTGCTGGTTTCCAGCTGCAAGGCTATTATCTTTCATAGAAACTGATGTCCCTTCAAATAACATCTAGCCGCACACGGATGCCTGTGTGTGTGTTTGTGTGAGTTGGGGTAAATGAGAGTATGTGTAAGGGAGGTTGTGGGGGTGACAGAATCACCTTACCACCCTCCTATCGACCGCCACAGGGCTTGTCTTCCTGTGGAAGACGCAACATTAATAAAGCTTTCGCACGGCATCATCTCAGAGATTGGGATCTCCAAGGAAACAGGAAAAGAGAGAGAAACAAAGGCTTTCCTGGCTTGTCATATGGAGGAAGCTTATATCTGCAAATCATTGACACCCCCCTGAAATTTTTTTTTCATAAACAGCTTTCAGAAGCTTCCGGCATTTTATTTTTGCCCCGTTTCAACTGATATACAGTGTGCTGTCATCTACCTCTGATGTAATGAATGTCTCCAAGCTTGTTTGATAACATATTTATTAAAGAATTGATCGGCACTTCAGTAATTGCTTATGAGGTGATGTCAAGCTGAAATTCTGATACACAATTAAACTCCCTAGAGGTGCTAAATATATTGTTTTACTGTATATATAGATACATTAAGCATGATGCGTGCTAATTGAGGTCTTGGTCTAATGTTCAAACATACAGACATCAGAGTACTTCCCATGCATTTAACACAGTTTAATGAACACAGCACTGTGTCAAATTAGTGTAACTGGTAGTGTCTAGAGTCTTTGTGATTTGACACCTAGACCAGGACATCTTTAAAGGCGATCTCCAAATGAATTAGGTCAATCGTGTTAATGTAATTTTAACTTCTACACAAAAATTATTATTATTATTATTAAATTACATGCTGCACAATGAGTTTAAGTTAGTAAGTAACCACAGACAATGAACTGGCCCTAAACACACCACATGCTAATGGACAACGAACGTCAGGTGTGTGGGACATCCATACGCTACAAAAGTAGGAGCCAGGACAAAGAGGGGGTCAGCACGGTGGGCGCGGAACTAGGTACAACAATCTAAGATTGAAGTGGCGGGCACTGGAAAGTCAGTCGCAGGGTAGGCAGGGGCATTAAAGTATTTTTATTGTATTTTGTAAATAAATGAATCCTTTTTAAACCATACCCTGAACTTTTATCCTAGGTGGCATTGTCAGCAACATTTTTAACTTATTTACGTATACTTTTAACCACTCAGTCTTGCACAGATGCAGATCTGGTGGTTCAGGGAACTGAGAATTAAACAAGTAATCACAAAAAACAAGTTTCCAAAAATCACAAAGTTGGCTGAAGTATTGTTAACACAAGGGAGACTGAACAATCTGGAGTGTTGGAGGCTGAGCCAGTCTTTTGTATTGCCTGGGTTGATTGGCTGGCGAGGAGCAGGTAAAGAGACAGGTACAGTATGAGGTGAAACCAGAGACCATGCACAGCAACACACACAACTGAGACAGACAGATACACATGTAAAAGTGTACAACAGCATACACAAGGAAGGGAGGAGACCTGTCAGGATAGCTGTTTACACAGGTTGTTTGTTATATAATTGTTATGCATATTAATAATATACATTTGACTTTACACACATTACTCGTGTATGATAGTCATCACAGAAACACAGTATCGGGTTTTCAAAACCTGTATCAGTCGCAGACTGTGCCTCGCTCCAGTTTTCCCAGAGTAAACAGAAGCCTTGTTGCCTCCCTAAACATTTATTACACACCGTCTGCTCATGACAAACCTCAACATGCAAGGCTGCAGAGGCTAATGGGATTGCACCATATGGGCCTACATATTGCACGCATTTATCTTGCATGGAGGTGTATTTTTCTTCTTTTTTTTGTTTTGATTTTGATGAAATGCATTGATGTTTCCACTCTGCATCTCCCCTAAGCGCCTAACCCTTCCTATCCAGCAGGGAAAGAGAATAGAAGAGAAATGAAATATATTTCTGTTTGTTTGTTGTCTTTCTCCAGCCCTGGAGGCCAGCCTGGGTTTGAAGGGAGTCTGTCTCGGACCTTTCCGGAGAAAAGCTAATGTCGAAGATAGTGTTATCGCCCCCCGGGGGCTAGAGACAGACAACTGACAACTGAATCCAAGGCTTAAGTAAAACACTGGGGTCTAATAGTAGCTGTTTTACTGGCTGTAAACATCCATCATCCCACTTGTCCGACACATTCAGAGCTGGAAGAGCACCACGCCACAGGCGTTAGTGGTTTGATGTGAGAAAAAGAGCAGTTCAAAGGTAAGAAGATTGCAATGATTCCCTTCAGAGGCCAGAGGGAGGGAGAGATATAGATAGAGACAGACAGAGAGAGATAGGAAACTGTTCTTTGTATATCATTTTTCACCTCTTAACTTGAAGTGGGAGTTTGGGTGGAAATACAGAAATAGAGAGAGAGGATGCGAAAAGAGGAGTGAAGCCCCTTCTGATTTCTTGCATGCTCCGTGGTTACATTCAGTGTAGCACATTGACAAAAACAGATCAATGAAAAACCTAAATTGACAAATTCATTTTCAGAAAAATAGGGGCATGCACTGGTATAGATCATACTGTATGTGGATCTGTTTTTATTCTTTTATTTGTGTTTATTTTAGTCACATTATTAAAAAGCAACGATTTCTCATTATTACCTTTAAATTCAGTTTCCTGAATCAATTTAATTAATCTGTGCTTTCATCAGAACAATGTGACAGTGTACAGTTCTAATAATCATAGTCTATTTATGTGTCTTGCCGGGAACAGCAGAGAGTGACACATCGAGGGAACTTTAGTGCTGATTGTTCTTGATAATGTCACAAGCTCGTGCTTTCCCCTCAGCCAGAAGTAAACTTTTCAGTTTTGAGTGGTTTCAGTTTTAAAATATGATTACTATTGCTTTTAGCACTTGATGAATGTGTCAGGTCTGTGTGCTGTCTGTGTGTAAAGCTTAAGTATGTTCCAGAATACGTGCAGGTTTTAAGTAAGCTGTGTTTTTTAACTGATTTCAGAAGCCAATATTAAACAGATTACAGGGCCATATTGTCATTTTAAGAAGGACATATCAGATTCTTCTAGAAACTTAATTTATGATTTTATTAAGGCATTAACAACAAGTTTAAATTTAAGTATAAAGGTCCGGTCTGTTCACAGAATATGGCTAAAAGGGAATTTCATAACTATGTTTTCATTATCACCTATTACCAACCTAAAAATAAGAATCGTTGTCTTTTTGTTGCCTTATAATGAGACTATCTACAAGTCTACGAGTCCACCATGGTTCTACTTCTAGCCCAGAATGGAAACACTGAACACTGACTCTAGAATGGGCCAGTGAATGGACATTGTTTTTGAACTGTATTTGTTAAAGTGTTAATTGGCCTCTTGCTAACTAATTATTCAAGAAATATTTGAAGAAGTATAAAACAAACCAAAATAAATAAGTAAATAAATTAGCAGTTGATGAAGTATTTTAATGACTTGTAGAGATAAGTGTGTAATTGCCGAAGCAATAATGAATGCATTTCATTTAGTTTAATCCTGTCTGATCCTGACCTTTTTGTTTTTCACATTTTTTAACACTTACTGTATCCTGTCCCTACTCAAATTACCAAAAAGTTGGTAAATGGTTTTTATTTTCATCTTAGTCTTTACATACAACCCAAACTGCTCCAAATAGAACAGTTTGAAGGTCCACAGAGTTCACCTGCCTGATCTAGTTTTGGACCGCATTTGAAAAGAGATTTATGTTCTGTAATGATCATCCTTGTCCACCCAGATCCATTCTGGATACCCACACTCAAGTACGCTACATGAGATGCAAACCTACTCAGTGTAATTAGACTTAATGTAATGTGGACCTGTGGTTTATAGGAGAGTCTATGCTCAATAGGTCAAATCCGCGTTTGAGTGACCAGATCAAAACTCTAACTAGTTTTGGATCTAATGCAACACCATTAGTAGCAATCATTTGGCATACTGAAAGATAGTAAGCTAGTAATACAACAGATAGTAATCTGTTTAGTTTTGACTGAGTTACTTTAATAAATACTTGAATAAGATTGGACTTCACTTTTGTCCATTGCACCCCTAGTAGACACATAGGGGTCGAGCACCCACCTGTGCCAGGATGAGACTTTTTGGATAAAATAGAATATTAGAATAATAGATTAGAAAAGGTGATCAATTAAATTATTGTGAGTCACTGGACAGTGTAACATGTCAGACTTGGATCAATATTAACTTGTACTATACTAACTTCAGGCGATATTGAAAAGTCTGCTTAGTTTGTATCTCTGACTTGTTTTGGTCACATTACATCGCATGGATTTGATGCTCAAGTTTCCTCTACCTCCGTCTGGTCCCGTCCCTCCAGCTTTATCGCAGCACCAAATGGAAAGTAGGTCAGTGTCTTAATGTCCCTTGTTGTTGATGAGTGCAACTGGCTGGGTGTCTCTGTGTCCCTCCCTCTGCCGGTGTGCTGTGGCAGGCTGGTAATGACGGTAATGGAGGTGCTGGTAATGAATGGGCGTCTTCTTCATCTGCAGCACCTGCCTCCCTCCTTACGCAGAGATAATTCAGAGCGGGAGGCTCCCATTGCTCACACACAACAATTGATGATATTGTCAGGCAGCCTGTCGAGACAATGGGGGGTAAATAAACATCCACGTGTTTTGTCAAAGTGCATGCACCCACACACACTCGTGAATATGTGCTCCATGTAACAATTTGTAACACGCACACACATGCATTATACATGCAATGTTTTCTTTTACAAAGGCTCTGTTTTCTGCCTATTACTGCTCACTAATTCAATAAATTAATTGCCATCAGTGTTTATTACAAATGTTATTGTGGGATACATGCATAATCAACATAATGTATCATCCACTATGAAAGATAATGGTGTTTTAGTGTTGTATCGCAGTAGGCAGTACATTTACATTTATTCATCTGGCAGATATTTGTCTTCAGGAATACAAGCCGCCCTGTGAGGTAGTATTCCAACAAGAGGAAGGAAAGGAAAGGAAGCCTAGATGACCATGTCAAAGGCTGGTAACAGGTCCAGCAACCCTGACCTCAAAGCTTCTATCACTGTTTTAGTATAATGACCTCTCTTGAAATCAGACTGGTTTGCATCAAGTAGATCCTTTGAGAGCAGAAGTCTCTTGAATAATAAAGGTGGTCGTGAGACCAGCCTGCAGTTTTTTATATTAACAGTTTTTCAACAATGGCCTCCTTGAATACAATGGCAAAACTATACCTGATCACAGGCATGATTGTGGGTGAGTCATGAAAGAGCTTTGAGGTGAACATAGCCATTTTGTACATTTGTACAAATTTACATCCAGTGCCAACAGACAGTACTGATAAAGGAAGTAAAATGTTCAGCATGTATGTCTCTCTGTATGTCTCAGCCCTGCAATGACTGGATGTTATGAAATTGTCAATCCTTAGGTTACACGTGGTCACGTGTGGGCCTTGAGGTCCTCGGCAGTAGTAGTGTTTGGTTTGATTGGGAACAGTAGGTACCAGTCTGTCTCAACAGGGTTGAAGAGACCTTATGTTGCCTTCCTAGACATAATAGATAGCTTGCGGTTGACGTTTCTTTAACATAAACAGACAACAG